>NC_141201.1:16505318-16507818 GCF_054491065.1 Syngnathus leptorhynchus | reverse complement strand
ACCTCGGCTTGCTGACGTCGAGTGGACGGTTCCTACCCACTGTGGGTCGCTCTCCAACTCTTGTGTAGGCTGGCAGGTGCGTTGCCCGGCGCCCTGTTGGTAGGCCTGGGGTGACTGTGTAGTGGCGAGATCGAGACGAACCGAATCGGCATGTGTATGCCGTGCCTCCAAGTGGCAATGATCGGGAGTGGGGTAAGGGTGCGGGGGTAACCTTGTTGCTTTCTGGCCCTCCCTGCTCCTGCTGGATGTGTTTCTCAATCCCTAGAGAGGTGCGAGCGAGACGAAGGTCGAGCGGTAGCCTGCAGGGCTGCTGGCCACGTACCTCAAAATAAACATTCTCGAGAATATGATGATGGCCGTGGGCTTTTTAGTCCATATTTGGCTCTGGCAGCGGGGTTGCGTGTCGGCGGCTGGGAGGCTTTACGGGGTGTGAGCTCTTCATACTGGCTATGGGGGCCTCTCCCTAGTGGGTCGATCTGGTTGTCCGGCTTTGGAAGGGTCTTACCGGTCAGGTTGGACGGCTGCTGTCAGGGTTGTGATTCCGAAGTGTAGTCTCTGTGAGGGGAAGACCTAGATCTTTCAAACTATTCCCAGTCAGACTGAAGTCAAAGTCGAAGTCCGCTTTATTGTCTGTTGTTCCGATGTTTGGGAATGATCGGACATCCCAGGATGGCCGTGCTGGGGGATCAAAATCGGCTGAGGGGCGGTTTGGAGAGGGGCCGCTGCCGCTTGGGCTACCTCCCCGCGGCGTGTTTGAGGGTGGGCACGCCGATGGTCTGCGAATCAACCTCTCTGGTGGCCACGGGGACCAACCGCCAGAGGCATTGGACTGGGACCCCAAACGGCCCGTAGTCACTTCTACGGGCCACGGTTGCGAAAACTCCTTGGATCGGAAGTCCGCGCTAGCAATTGCACAGAGTCAGAATCACAGCCAGACGTGCCGAAGGAGCGGGTGGATCACGGATGGCGAAGCTCTTGACAACTCCTCAGTGGTGTCCGAATTAAGGACCGCCTCTGTCTCTGGGATGAGAGATGGGGCAGGGCCGGTCGTGCTGGACCCACAACTTGTTCAACAGGGCGGTTCACTTCGTAGGGTTGGGACTGTGAATGAGGGCCTGGCGGGATTTGGGGGGGGTGTGGCGGCCCCCCCTGAGACGGTTCTGGTGCATCTGCCTCGAGAGACTTTTGAGTGTTCACTGTGTGGTGATCGGCCTGGGGGCATCCGTATGCTTGGGAGGCATTTTGCCATCCGGCATGGGGGTGTCGTGGTCGAATATGCATGCCGTAAGTGCGATAGGCGTGGTGACAACAGTCATTCGATCCAATGTCATGCCGCCAAGTGTGGTGGGGTGCGTGGTGAGAGTGTCGTCACGGGGGTTGAGTGTGACCTCTGTGGGCGGTGTTTTGGGACAGCTGTGGGGGTGTCTCAGCACAAGCGGCATGCACATGCAGATGAATGGTTCGGGTCTCGGTGTGGTCGGAGCCAGGGCCCCGCTAGGCCGGGTGTGACGAAGCTTTGGAGTGAGGGGGAGGTGGTCCGCCTCAGAGCTTTGATGGAGGAATATGATGGTAACCCTGCGAGGTTTGCGATTGTGGCCCGGGTGTTGAATACGGGCAAGACAAGGGAACAAGTGAGGGGGAAATGGAGAATCCTGTGCGGCGGTGCGGCAGGCAGTGTGTCTGGTGCGAGACGGCGTTCCCTGGCAATCAGGGCGTTGCCCCAGAAATGGTCCTTGCCCCCGGAGCTCCCCGACATGGTGGAGGAGAAGGTGATGGGGATTCTGCTGGCGGGGGATGAGGAGGACCGGGCCACTGCTGCCCTAGTTGAGAGAGCAGGTCGGGAGCCTGACCTGATCGACTCTTCTGCTCTGGAACTCATGGAAGCGTTGGGGGGTAAGGTTGTGTGGCCAGTTAATGGGGCGAGGCGCCCGTCTCGAGGTCGTGCCATGAAGGGCTGGGGCAGGCGGCTGCACCGGAGAAAGGAGGTGTTCTATCATCAGCAGCGTGGCTATGTTGTGGCCAGGAAGGGGTTGGCTCGCCGGATTCTGGATGGCCTGACTCCGCTTGGTTGTGATTTGCCGCGTGTGTTGGTGTATGAGGGCTTCCGGGAGAGATGGGAGACGGTGAGAGCGTTCCATCGGTTGGAGGGCTTTGAGACGGGGCTGATCGCTGATAATGGGCCATTTTACCACCCTATCCTGGCGTCCGAAGTGAAGTCTAACTTGGCTAGGATGAAACCGGGCTCTGCGCCGGGCCCAGACGGGATTCGTAGACAGGCCATTACGAACTGGGACCCGGACGGGAAGCAACTGGCGAGGCTGTTCACGGTATGGATGGTACGTGGAGTCGTTCCCCGGGCCTTCAAGGAGTGCAAGACCCGATTGCTACCCAAGTCGGCCGACCCGAAGGAGCTGGGTACTGTTTCAGGTTGGAGACCTGTAACGATTGGGTCGGTCGTATTGAGGTTGTTTGGGAGGATAATGACGATGAGGCTGGCTAG
>NC_141201.1:16482818-16500318 GCF_054491065.1 Syngnathus leptorhynchus | reverse complement strand
CATAGCCCCAGAGCTCCATAGCTCCAGACTTCCATAGCCCCATACTTCCATAGCTCCATAGCTCCATACTTCCATAGCTCCAGCCGCGGAGGGTGCTGGCTGGTGGCTCCATAGCTCCATACTTCCATAGCTCCAGTCAGAGAGTTGGCGAAAATTGCACTAAGTGCGAAAGCCCATTCATTTACAACGGCGTGTCCGCCAGGCGGCGACATTTCCCCGTTACCGGTGGCTGCGCGGCGGGTGAGTGACAGAGCTTATCCGAGCGGCTGGAACTCTGCGCCGGCGTGGTCGAGCGTGAGGCCTCGGCCCTTTGGCTGCCTGGTACCTAAAACACTTCCATTGATCCAGCCACGGAGGGTGCTGGCTGGTGGCTCCATACCTCCATAGCTCCATACCTCCAGAGCTCCAGAGCTCCATAGCACCAGAGCTCCATGGCTTCAGAGCTCCATAGCACCATAGCTCCATACCTCCAGGGCTCCATAGCTCCATACCTCCATAGCTCCATAGCACCAGAGCTCCATAGCTCCATAGCACCAGAGCTCCATAGCTCCATAGCACCAGAGCTCCATAGCACCAGAGCTCCATACCTCCAGAGCTCCATAGCTCCATAGCACCAGAGCTCCATGGCTTCAGAGCTCCATAGCACCATAGCTCCATACCTCCAGAGCTCCAGGGCTCCATAGCTCCATACCTCCAGAGCTCCATACCTCCAGAGCTCCATACCTCCAGAGCTCCATAGCTCCATAGCACCGGAGCTCCATAGCTCCATAGCACCAGAGCTCCATAGCACCAGAGCTCCATACTTCCATAGCACCAGAGCTCCATACCTCCAGAGCTCCATAGCTCCAGCCTGGGTGGCTGGTGGCTCCATAGCTCCATACTTCCATAGCTCTAAGTCAGAGAGTTGGCGAAAATTGCACTAAGTGCGAAAGCCCAGTCAACGGCGTGTCCACAAGGCGGCGACATTTCCCCGTTACCGGTGGCTGCGCGGCGGGAGAGTGACAGAGCTCATCCGAGCGGCTGGAACTCTGCGCCGGCGTGGTCGAGCGTGAGGCCTCGGTAGTTGAGGTACCAGGGGTGGGCCGGGGAGCTCCAGGCGGGTCTTGTGAGAGAGTGAAGCCGAGCGGCTGGAACTCTGGGCCGGCGTGGATGAGCCACGGAGGGTGCTGGCTGGTGGCTCCATAGCTCCATACTTCCATAGCTCCATAGCTCCATACTTCCATACTTCCATAGCTCCATAGCTCCAGAGCTCCAGAGCTCCATAGCTCCAGAGCTCCAGAGCTCCGTACTTCCATAGCTCCATACTTCCATAGCTCCGTAGCTCCATACCTCCATAGCTCCATAGCTCCATAGCTCCAGAGCTCCATAGCTCCATACTTCCATAGCTCCATAGCTCCATACTTCCATAGCACCAGAGCTCCATACTTCCATAGCACCAGAGCTCCATAGCTCCAGAGCTCCATAGCTCCAGCCTGGGTGGCTGGTGGCTCCATAGCTCCATACTTCCATAGCTCCAGTCAGAGAGTTGGCGAAAATTGCACTAAGTGCGAAAGCCCATTCATTTACAACGGCGTGTCCACAAGGCGGCGACATTTCCCCGTTACCGGTGGCTGCGCGGCGGGAGAGTGGCAGAGCTCATCCGAGCGGCTGGAACTCTGCGCCGGCGTGGTCGAGCGGCTGGCCTCGGTAGTTGAGGTACCAGGGGTGGGCCGGGGAGCTCCAGGCGGGTCTTGTGAGAGAGTGAAGCCGAGCGGCTGGAACTCTGGGCCGGCGTGGATGAGCCACGGAGGGTGCTGGCTGGTGGCTCCATACTTCCATAGCTCCATACTTCCATACTTCCATAGCTCCAGAGCTCCAGAGCTCCAGAGCTCCAGAGCTCCATAGCTCCAGAGCTCCAGAGCTCCGTACTTCCATAGCTCCATACTTCCATAGCTCCGTAGCTCCATACCTCCATACCTCCAGAGCTCCATACCTCCAGAGCTCCATACCTCCAGAGCTCCATAGCTCCATAGCACCAGAGCTCCATAGCACCAGAGCTCCATAGCTCCATAGCACCAGAGCTCCATAACTCCATAGCACCAGAGCTCCATAGCTCCATAGCACCAGAGCTCCATACCTCCAGAGCTCCATACCTCCAGAGCTCCATAGCTCCATAGCACCGGAGCTCCATAGCTCCATAGCACCAGAGCTCCATAGCCCCGGAGCTCCATAGCTCCATAGCCCCGGAGCTCCATAGCTCCATACTTCCATAGCCCCGGAGCTCCATACTTCCATAGCCCCAGAGCTCCATAGCTCCAGACTTCCATAGCTCCATACTTCCATAGCTCCATAGCTCCATAGCTCCATACTTCCATAGCTCCAGCCGCGGAGGGTGCTGGCTGGTGGCTCCATAGCTCCATACTTCCATAGCTCCAGTCAGAGAGTTGGCGAAAATTGCACTAAGTGCGAAAGCCCATTCATTTACAACGGCGTGTCCGCCAGGCGGCGACATTTCCCCGTTACCGGTGGCTGCGCGGCGGGTGAGTGACAGAGCTTATCCGAGCGGCTGGAACTCTGCGCCGGCGTGGTCGAGCGTGAGGCCTCGGCCCTTTGGCTGCCTGGTACCTAAAACACTTCCATTGATCCAGCCACGGAGGGTGCTGGCTGGTGGCTCCATACCTCCAAAGCTCCATAGCACCAGAGCTCCATAGCTCCATAGCACCAGAGCTCCATGGCTTCAGAGCTCCATAGCACCATAGCTCCATACCTCCAGAGCTCCAGGGCTCCATAGCTCCATACCTCCAGAGCTCCATACCTCCAGAGCTCCATACCTCCAGAGCTCCATAGCTCCATAGCACCAGAGCTCCATAGCTCCATAGCACCAGAGCTCCATACTTCCAGAGCTCCATAGCTCCATAGCTCCATAGCACCAGAGCTCCATAGCTCCATAGCACCAGAGCTCCATAGCTCCATAGCTCCATAGCTCCATACTGCCAGAGCTCCAGAGCTCCAGCCTGGCTGGTGGCTCCATAGCTCCATACTTGCAGCCACGGAGCTGGCGAAAATTGCACTAAGTGCGAAAGCCCATTCATTTACAAGGGCGTGTCCACAAGGCGGCGACATTTCCCCGTTACCGGTGGCTGCGCGGCGGGTGAGTGACAGAGCTTATCCGAGCGGCTGGAACTCTGCGCCGGCGTGGTCGAGCGGCTGGCCTCGGTAGTTGAGGTACCAGGGGTGGGGCAGGGAGCTCCAGGCGGGTCTTGTGAGAGAGTGAAGCCGAGCGGCTGGAACTCTCGGCCGGCCTGGTCGAGCGGCTGGCCTCGGTAGTTGAGGTACCAGGGGCGGGCTGGGGAGCTCCAGGCGGGGCTTGTGAGAGAGTGAAGCCGAGCGGCTGGAACTCTGGGCCGGCGTGGTTGAGCCACGGAGGGTGCTGGCTGGTGGCTCCATAGCTCCATAGCTCCAGAGCTCCATACTTCCATAGCTCCATAGCTCCATACTTCCATAGCTCCAGACTTCCATAGCTCCATAGCTCCATAGCTCCATAGCTCCATAGCTCCAGAGCTCCATAACTCCATACTTCCATAGATCCATAGCTCCATACTTCCATAGCTCCAGAGCTCCAGCCTGGCTGGTGGCTCCATAGCTCCATACTTGCAGCCACGGAGCTGGCGAAAATTGCACTAAGTGCGAAAGCCCATTCATTTACAAGGGCGTGTCCACAAGGCGGCGACATTTCCCCGTTACCGGTGGCTGCTTAGCGGGAGAGTGGCAGAGCTTATCCGAGCGGCTGGAACTCTGCGCCGGCGTGGTCGAGCGGCTGGCCTCGGTAGTTGAGGTACCAGGGGCGGGCTGGGGAGCTCCAGGCGGGGCTTGTGAGAGAGTGAAGCCGAGCGGCTGGAACTCTGGGCCGGCCTGGTCGAGCGGCTGGCCTCGGTAGTTGAGGTACCAGGGGCGGGCTGGGGAGCTCCAGGCGGGGCTTGTGAGAGAGTGTAGCCGAGCGGCTGGAACTCTGGGCCGGCGTGGTTGAGCAGCATGCCCGCGGAGGTGGCTCTTCCATAGGCACGGAGGGTGCTGGAGCTCCACACTTCCATAGGCAGGGAGGGTGCTGGAGCTCCACACTTCCATAGGCACGGAGGGTGCTGGAGCTCCACACTTCCATAGGCAGGGAGGGTGCTGGAGCTCCACACTTCCATAGGCACGGAGGGTGCTGGAGCTCCACACTTCCATAGGCAGGGAGGGTGCTGGAGCTCCACACTTCCATAGGCAGGGAGGGTGCTGGAGCTCCACACTTCCATAGGCACGGAGGGTGCTGGAGCTCCACACTTCCATAGGCAGGGAGGGTGCTGGAGCTCCACACTTCCATAGGCAGGGAGGGTGCTGGAGCTCCACACTTCCATAGGCAGGGAGGGTGCTGGAGCTCCACACTTCCATAGGCAGGGAGGGTGCTGGAGCTCCACACTTCCATAGGCAGGGAGGGTGCTGGAGCTCCACACTTCCATAGGCAGGGAGGGTGCTGGAGCTCCACACTTCCATAGGCAGGGAGGGTGCTGGAGCTCCACACTTCCATAGGCAGGGAGGGTGCTGGAGCTCCACACTTCCATAGGCAGGGAGGGTGCTGGCACATCCACACTTCCAGCCACGGAGCATGCTGGCACTTCCACCTTGCTTGCTAAGTCGGCGTGATCTTGCCCAAAAAGTCCCTCCTCACCTCCAGCTGGAAGTGGAAAAAAATCCTCCACCTGCTTGGCCGAGGTTCTGGAAGCCAGCAGCTCGCAGAATGTTGCCAAAGTTTCACTGGAAGGAAAAGAAAAGAGAAGACCGAGTGCGCATTTCACCTACCGCCGAATGTCCACAAGAGGGAAGTGTCACTCCGTCGCAGAATCTGCGCCGACGCACTCGGCACCCTTCGAATTTATGGTGCCGGTGCGGGTGTTCTGGGTGCAAAAAGGCCGCCCAAGTGGTAGAAAAAAATCAGACTTCGTCTCTTAGGTCGAAATTAATGCCAAGTTTTGAAATGCGCTGGCAGGGGTGGACCAGGGCCCGTTAGAAGTGCTTAGCCGAGGTCCTGGAAGCCTAACCCGGCGTGATCTTGTGCAAAAAGCCGCTGCTGAGCTCCAGCTGGAAGTGTAAAAAGAACCGGGCTGGATCAAAAAAAGAACCGGGCAGCCCGTTAAAATTGCTTAGCCGAGGTCCTGGAACCCTAACCCGGCGTGATCTTGTGCAAAAAGCCGCTGCTGAGCTCCAGCTGGAAGTGTAAAAAGAACCGGGCTGGTTCAAAAAAAGAACCGGGCGACCCGTTAGAAGTGCTTAGCCGAGGTCCTGGAAGCATAACCCGGCGTGATCTTGTGCAAAAAGCCGCTGCTGAGCTCCAGCTGGAAGTGGAAAAAGAACCGGGCTGGATCAAAAAAGAACCGGGCGACCCGTTAAAATTGCTTAGCCGAGGTCCTGGAAGCCTAACACGGCGTGATCTTGTGCAAAAAGCCGCTCCCGAGCTCCAGCTGGAAGTGTAAAAAGAACCAGGCTGGATAAAAAAAAAGAACCGGGCTGGATCAAAAAAGAACCGGGCGGCCCGTTAAAATTGCTTAGCCGAGGTCCTGGAACCCTAACCCGGCGTGATCTTGTGCAAAAAGCCGCTGCTGAGCTCCAGCTGGAAGTGTAAAAAGAACCGGGCTGGTTCAAAAAAAGAACCGGGCGACCCGTTAGAAGTGCTTAGCCGAGGTCCTGGAAGCCTAACCCGGCGTGATCTTGTGCAAAAAGCCGCTGCTGAGCTCCAGCTGGAAGTGGAAAAAGAACCGGGCTGGATCAAAAAAGAACCGGGCGACCCGTTAAAATTGCTTAGCCGAGGTCCTGGAAGCCTAACACGGCGTGATCTTGTGCAAAAAGCCGCTCCCGAGCTCCAGCTGGAAGTGTAAAAAGAACCGGGCTGGTTCAAAAAAAGAACCGGGCGGCCCGGTAAAATTGCTTAGCCGGGGCTCTGGAAGCCTAACCCGGCGTGATCTTGTGCAAAAAGCCGCTCCCGAGCTCCAGCTGGAAGTGTAAAAAGAACCGGGCTGGTTCAAAAAAAGAACCGGGCGGCCCGTTAAAATTGCTTAGCCGAGGTCCTGGAACCCTAACCCGGCGTGATCTTGTGCAAAAAGCCGCTGCTGAGCTCCAGCTGGAAGTGTAAAAAGAACCGGGCTGGTTCAAAAAAAGAACCGGGCGACCCGTTAGAAGTGCTTAGCCGAGGTCCTGGAAGCCTAACCCGGCGTGATCTTGTGCAAAAAGCCGCTGCTGAGCTCCAGCTGGAAGTGGAAAAAGAACCGGGCTGGATCAAAAAAGAACCGGGCGACCCGTTAAAATTGCTTAGCCGAGGTCCTGGAAGCCTAACACGGCGTGATCTTGTGCAAAAAGCCGCTCCCGAGCTCCAGCTGGAAGTGTAAAAAGAACCGGGCTGGATAAAAAAAGAACCGGGCTGGATCAAAAAAGAACCGGGCGACCCGTTAAAATTGCTGAGCCGAGGTCCTGGAAGCCTAACACGGCGTGATCTTGTGCAAAAAGCCGCTCCCGAGCTCCAGCTGGAAGTGTAAAAAGAACCGGGCTGGATAAAAAAAGAACCGGGCTGGATCAAAAAAAGAACCGGGCGACCCGTTAAAATTGCTTAGCCGAGGTCCTGGAAGCCTAACACGGCGTGTTCTTGTGCAAAAAGCCGCTCCCGAGCTCCAGCTGGAAGTGTAAAAAGAACCGGGCTGGATAAAAAAAGAACCGGGCTGGATCAAAAAAGAACCGGGCGACCCGTTAAAATTGCTTAGCCGAGGTCCTGGAAGCCTAACACGGCGTGTTGTTGTGCAAAAAGCCGCTCCCGAGCTCCAGCTGGAAGTGTAAAAAGAACCAGGCTGGATAAAAAAAAGAACCGGGCTGGATCAAAAAAGAACCGGGCGACCCGTTAAAATTGCTGAGCCGAGGTCCTGGAAGCCTAACACGGCGTGATCTTGTGCAAAAAGCCGCTCCCGAGCTCCAGCTGGAAGTGTAAAAAGAACCGGGCTGGATAAAAAAAAGAACCGGGCTGGATCAAAAAAAGAACCGGGCGACCCGTTAAAATTGCTTAGCCGAGGTCCTGGAAGCCTAACACGGCGTGATCTTGTGCAAAAAGCCGCTGCCGAGCTCCAGCTGGAAGTGTAAAAAGAACCGGGCTGGATAAAAAAAGAACCGGGCTGGATCAAAAAAAGAACCGGGCGACCCGTTAAAATTGCTTAGCCGAGGTCCTGGAAGCCTAACACGGCGTGATCTTGTGCAAAAAGCCGCTCCCGAGCTCCAGCTGGAAGTGTAAAAAGAACCGGGCTGGATAAAAAAAGAACCGGGCTGGATCAAAAAAGAACCGGGCGACCCGTTAAAATTGCTTAGCCGAGGTCCTGGAAGCCTAACCCGGCGTGATCTTGTGCAAAAAGCCGCTCCTGAGCTCCAGCTGGAAGTGTAAAAAGAACCGGGCTGGATAAAAAAAAGAACCGGGCTGGATCAAAAAAGAACCGGGCGACCCGTTAAAATTGCTTAGCCGAGGTCCTGGAAGCCTAACACGGCGTGATCTTGTGCAAAAAGCCGCTCCCGAGCTCCAGCTGGAAGTGTAAAAAGAACCGGGCTGGATAAAAAAAGAACCGGGCTGGATCAAAAAAGAACCGGGGGACCCGTTAAAATTGCTTAGCCGAGGTCCTGGAAGCCTAACCCGGCGTGATCTTGTGCAAAAAGCCGCTCCCGAGCTCCAGCTGGAAGTGTAAAAAGAACCGGGCTGGATAAAAAAAGAACCGGGCTGGATCAAAAAAGAACCGGGCGACCCGTTAAAATTGCTGAGCCGAGGTCCTGGAAGCCTAACACGGCGTGATCTTGTGCAAAAAGCCGCTCCCGAGCTCCAGCTGGAAGTGTAAAAAGAACCGGGCTGGATAAAAAAAGAACCGGGCTGGATCAAAAAAAGAACCGGGCGACCCGTTAAAATTGCTTAGCCGAGGTCCTGGAAGCCTAACCCGGCGTGATCTTGTGCAAAAAGCCGCTCCCGAGCTCCAGCTGGAAGTGTAAAAAGAACCGGGCTGGATAAAAAAAGAACCGGGCTGGATCAAAAAAGAACCGGGCGACCCGTTAAAATTGCTTAGCCGAGGTCCTGGAAGCCTAACACGGCGTGTTGTTGTGCAAAAAGCCGCTCCCGAGCTCCAGCTGGAAGTGTAAAAAGAACCAGGCTGGATAAAAAAAAGAACCGGGCTGGATCAAAAAAGAACCGGGCGACCCGTTAAAATTGCTGAGCCGAGGTCCTGGAAGCCTAACACGGCGTGATCTTGTGCAAAAAGCCGCTCCCGAGCTCCAGCTGGAAGTGTAAAAAGAACCGGGCTGGATAAAAAAAAGAACCGGGCTGGATCAAAAAAAGAACCGGGCGACCCGTTAAAATTGCTTAGCCGAGGTCCTGGAAGCCTAACACGGCGTGATCTTGTGCAAAAAGCCGCTGCCGAGCTCCAGCTGGAAGTGTAAAAAGAACCGGGCTGGATAAAAAAAGAACCGGGCTGGATCAAAAAAAGAACCGGGCGACCCGTTAAAATTGCTTAGCCGAGGTCCTGGAAGCCTAACACGTCGTGATCTTGTGCAAAAAGCCGCTCCCGAGCTCCAGCTGGAAGTGTAAAAAGAACCGGGCTGGATAAAAAAAGAACCGGGCTGGATCAAAAAAGAACCGGGCGACCCGTTAAAATTGCTTAGCCGAGGTCCTGGAAGCCTAACCCGGCGTGATCTTGTGCAAAAAGCCGCTCCCGAGCTCCAGCTGGAAGTGTAAAAAGAACCGGGCTGGATAAAAAAAAGAACCGGGCTGGATCAAAAAAGAACCGGGCGACCCGTTAAAATTGCTTAGCCGAGGTCCTGGAAGCCTAACACGGCGTGATCTTGTGCAAAAAGCCGCTCCCGAGCTCCAGCTGGAAGTGTAAAAAGAACCGGGCTGGATAAAAAAAGAACCGGGCTGGATAAAAAAAAGAACCGGGCGACCCGTTAAAATTGCTTAGCCGAGGTCCTGGAAGCCTAACACGGCGTGATCTTGTGCAAAAAGCCGCTCCCGAGCTCCAGCTGGAAGTGTAAAAAGAACCGGGCTGGATAAAAAAAAGAACCGGGCTGGATCAAAAAAGAACCGGGCGACCCGTTAAAATTGCTTAGCCGAGGTCCTGGAAGCCTAACACGGCGTGATCTTGTGCAAAAAGCCGCTCCCGAGCTCCAGCTGGAAGTGTAAAAAGAACCGGGCTGGATAAAAAAAGAACCGGGCTGGATCAAAAAAGAACCGGGCGGCCCGTTAAAATTGCTTAGCCGAGGTCCTGGAAGCCTAACACGGCGTGATCTTGTGCAAAAAGCCGCTCCCGAGCTCCAGCTGGAAGTGTAAAAAGAACCGGGCTGGATCAAAAAAGAACCGGGCTGGATAAAAAAAAGAACCGGGCGGCCCGTTAAAATTGCTTAGCCGAGGTCCTGGAAGCCTAACCCGGCGTGATCTTGTGCAAAAAGCCGCTCCCGAGCTCCAGCTGGAAGTGTAAAAAGAACCGGGCTGGATAAAAAAAAACCGGGCTGGATAAAAAAAAGAACCGGGCGACCCGTTAAAATTGCTTAGCCGAGGTCCTGGAAGCCTAACCCGGCGTGATCTTGCCCGAAAGTCGGCCTCTATACTTCCATTTTAGGTACCAGGGGCTCATAGTGTACTGGTCCCCCTAGTCAGTGTACTCATCCAGTTACCCCCCGTTTTCCAAAACACCATCGGCACGTATAAGGTGGGGACTCCTGAGAGAGATGAGGTATATGGCAGCGCAACACCAATCCGCTCCGCGCTGGTTCCCATGTCGGCTACGGATGAATAAAACCAGCCTGTCCCCCCTGGAGCTCACGAGACACGGAATTTTTTCTAAGTGCCAACGGCTCTTCCGAGCAAACGTGTCCGCTCCGGCTGGTTCCCCCGTCGGCCTCGAATGACGAAAAATGCCGGTCTCCGCCCGGAGCTCATGACAATCGAAAAATTTTCTAAGTGCCAACGGCACTAGCGAGCGAATGTGTCCGCTCGGCGCTGGTTCCCGGGTCGAACCCGGAAGACGAAAAACGCCGGTCCACGCCCGGAGCTCATGACAAACGAAAAATTTTCTAAGTGCCAACGGCACTAGCGAGCGAATGTGTCCGCTCGGCGCTGGTTCCCGGGTCGAACCCGGAAGACGAAAAACGCCGGTCTCCGCCCGGAGCTCATGACAAACGAAAAATTTTCTAAGTGCCAACGGCACTTGCGAGCGAATGTGTCCGCTCGGCGCTGGTTCCCGGGTCGAACCCGGAAGACGAAAAACGCCGCTCTCCTCCCGGAGCTCATGACAAACGAAAAATCTTCTAAGTGCCAACGGCACTTGCGAGCGAATGTGTCCGCTCGGCGCTGGTTCCCGGGTCGAACCCGGAAGACGAAAAACGCCGGTCCTCGCCCGGAGCTCATGACAAACGAAAAATTTTCTAAGTGCCAACGGCACTAGCGAGCGAATGTGTCCGCTCGGCGCTGGTTCCCGGGTCGAACCCGGAAGACGAAAAACGCCGGTCCTCGCCCGGAGCTCATGACAAACGAAAAATTTTCTAAGTGCCAACGGCACTTGCGAGCGAATGTGTCCGCTCGGCGCTGGTTCCCGGGTCGAACCCGGAAGACGAAAAACGCCGGTCTCCGCCCGGAGCTCATGACAAACGAAAAATTTTCTAAGTGCCAACGGCACTTGCGAGCGAATGTGTCCGCTCGGCGCTGGTTCCCGGGTCGAACCCGGAAGACGAAAAACGCCGGTCTCCGCCCGGAGCTCATGACAAACGAAAAATTTTCTAAGTGCCAACGGCACTTGCGAGCGAATGTGTCCGCTCGGCGCTGGTTCCCGGGTCGAACCCGGAAGACGAAAAACGCCGCTCTCCGCCCGGAGCTCATGACAAACGAAAAATTTTCTAAGTGCCAACGGCACTTGCGAGCGAATGTGTCCGCTCGGCGCTGGTTCCCGGGTCGAACCCGGAAGACGAAAAACGCCGCTCTCCTCCCGGAGCTCATGACAAACGAAAAATCTTCTAAGTGCCAACGGCACTTGCGAGCGAATGTGTCCGCTCGGCGCTGGTTCCCGGGTCGAACCCGGAAGACGAAAAACGCCGGTCCTCGCCTGGAGGTCCCAGCAAAATCAGCGAAAAAACGACTAAGTGTCAACTTTCAAAAAAACGACTAAGTGTCAACTTTCGAAAAAACGGCTAAGTGTCGACTTTCGAAAAAACGGCTAAGTGTCGCCTTTCGAAAAAACGACTAAGTGTCGCCTCTCTGAAAAAACGACTAAGTGCCCACGGCTCTGCGGGGCTTGTGAGTCCGCCCCGCGCCGGTTCGGCGGTCGGCCTCAAAAAGCGAAAAATCAGCCTCTCTCCCTGGAGCTCACCAAAAATTTGTCGAAATTTTTCTAAGTTCTCCTCGAGGTACCAGGGGGTGAGGTACCCGGGCTAAGGTGCAGTACCTTTTTTGGTCTTCAGGTGCGCCAGAGTACAATGAAATGGTCCCAGTAGTCAGTGTACTCATCGACTTTCCCCCCGTTTTCCAAAGCACCTCGTTTACGAGTATGGAGGAGATGGTGCTGGTCTCCCCACGGCGTCGGACACGCCGTCCTCGACAGCACAAGGTCGGATAGAAGACCTGGAAAGCGCCGTGGCACGCGCTGGAGGTGGGCACTTTGGCGAAAAAACGACTAAGTGTCAACTTTCGAAAAAACGGCTAAGTGTCAACTTTCGAAAAAACGGCTAAGTGTCAACTTTCGAAAAAACGACTAAGTGTCACCTCTCTGAAAAAATGGCAAAGTGTCGCCTCTCTGAAAATTTTCTAAGTGCCCACGGCTCTGCGGGCTCGTGCATCCGAGCCGCGCCGGTTCTGCAACCGGCCTAGAATGACGAAAAATAACGGTCTCCTCCTGGAGCTCAGAGCCAATTGTGGCGAAAAAGTGGCAAAGTGCCCACGGCTCTGCGGGCTCGTGCATCCGACCCGCGCCGGTTCTGCAGCCGGCCTAGAATGACGAAAAATAACGGTCTCCTCCTGGAGCTCACAGCCAACTTGGCAAAAAGTTTCTAAGTGCCCACGGCCCTGCCGAGCTTTGGCGTCCGCCCAGCGCCGGTTCCGCAGTCGGCCTCCAATGACGAAAAATAACGGTCTCCTCCTGGAGCTCACAGCCAACTTGGCAAAAAGTTTCTAAGTGCCCACGGCCCTGCCGAGCTTTGGCGTCCGCCCAGCGCCGGTTCCGCAGTCGGCCTCGAATGACGAAAAATAACGGTCTCCTCCTGGAGCTCACAGCCAACTTGGCAAAAAGTTTCTAAGTGCCCACGGCCCTGCCGAGCTTTGGCGTCCGCCCAGCGCCGGTTCCGCAGTCGGCCTCGAATGACGAAAAATAACGGTCTCCTCCTGGAGCTCACAGCCAACTTGGCAAAAAGTTTCTAAGTGCCCACGGCCCTGCCGAGCTTTGGCGTCCGCCCAGCGCCGGTTCCGCAGTCGGCCTCGAATGACGAAAAATAACGGTCTCCTCCTGGAGCTCACAGCCAACTTGGCAAAAAGTTTCTAAGTGCCCACGGCCCTGCCGAGCTTTGGCGTCCGCTCAGCGCCGGTTCCGCAGTCGGCCTCGAATGACGAAAAATAACGGTCTCCTCCTGGAGCTCACAGCCAATTGTGGCGAAAAAGTGGCAAAGTGCCCACGGCTCTGCGGGCTCGTGCATCCGACCCGCGCCGGTTCCGCAGTCGGCCTCGAATGACGAAAAATAACGGTCTCCTCCTGGAGCTCACAGCCAACTTGGCAAAAAGTTTCTAAGTGCCCACGGCCCTGCCGAGCTTTGGCGTCCGCCCAGCGCCGGTTCCGCAGTCGGCCTCGAATGACGAAAAATAACGGTCTCCTCCTGGAGCTCACAGCCAACTTGGCAAAAAGTTTCTAAGTGCCCACGGCCCTGCCGAGCTTTGGCGTCCGCCCAGCGCCGGTTCCGCAGTCGGCCTCGAATGACGAAAAATAACGGTCTCCTCCTGGAGCTCACAGCCAACTTGGCAAAAAGTTTCTAAGTGCCCACGGCCCTGCCGAGCTTTGGCGTCCGCCCAGCGCCGGTTCCGCAGTCGGCCTCGAATGACGAAAAATAACGGTCTCCTCCTGGAGCTCACAGCCAACTTGGCAAAAAGTTTCTAAGTGCCCACGGCCCTGCCGAGCTTTGGCGTCCGCCCAGCGCCGGTTCCGCAGTCGGCCTCGAATGACGAAAAATAACGGTCTCCTCCTGGAGCTCACAGCCAACTTGGCAAAAAGTTTCTAAGTGTCACATCTCTGAAAAAACGGCTAAGTGTCGACTTTCGAAAAAACGGCAAAGTGTCACATCTCTGAAAAAACGGCTAAGTGTCGACTTTCGAAAAAACGGCTAAGTGTCAACTTTCGAAAAAACGGCTAAGTGTCGCCTCTCTGAAAAAACGGCAAAGTGTCAACTTTCGAAAAAACGACAGAGTGTCGCCTCTCTGAAAAAACGACTAAGTGTCGACTCTGAGAAAATGGCAAAGTGCCCACGGCTCTGCGGGCTCGTGCATCCGACCCGCGCCGGTTCCCCAGCCGGCCTGAAATAAGGCAAAACCAGCCTCTCCGCCTGGAGCTCAGAGCCAACTTGGCGAATATTTTCTAAGTGCCCACGGCTCTGCGTGGCTACGGCGTCTGCCCAGCGCCGGTTCCTGGGTCGAACCCCGAGGACGAGGAATGCCGGTCTCCGCCTGGAGGTCCCAGCTTAATCGGCGAAAATTTTCTAAGTGCCCACGGCTCTGCCGGGCTCGTGCATCCGACCCGCGCCGGTTCCCCAGCCGGCCTGAAATAAGGCAAAACCAGGCTCTCCCCCTGGAGCTCAGAGCCAATTGTGGCGAAAAAACGACTAAGTGTCAACTTTCGAAAAAACGACTAAGTGTCAACTTTCCAAAAAAACGGCTAAGTGTCGACTTTCGAAAAAACGGCTAAGTGTCAACTTTCGAAAAAACGACTAAGTGTCGCCTCTGAAAAAACGACTAAGTGTCGCCTCTCTGAAAAAACGACTAAGTGCCCACGGCTCTGCGGGGCTTGTGAGTCCGCCCCGCGCCGGTTCGGCGGTCGGCCTCAAAAAGCGAAAAATCAGCCTCTCTCCCTGGAGCTCACCAAAAATTTGTCGAAATTTTTCTAAGTTCTCCTCGAGGTACCAGGGGGTGAGGTACCCGGGCTAAGGTGCAGTACCTTTTTTGGTCTTCAGGTGCGCCAGAGTACAATGAAATGGTCCCAGTAGTCAGTGTACTCATCGACTTTCCCCCCGTTTTCCAAAGCACCCCGTTTACGAGTATGGAGGAGATGGTGCTGGTCTCCCCACGGCGTCGGACACGCCGTCCTCGACAGCACAAGGTCGGATAGAAGACCTGAAAAGCGCCGTGGCACGCGCTGGAGGTGTCACTGTGGCGAAAAAGTGACTAAGTGTCAACTTTCGAAAAAACGGCTAAGTGTCAACTTTCGAAAAAACGGCTAAGTGTCAACTTTCGAAAAAACGGCTAAGTGTCAACTTTCGAAAAAACGACTAAGTGTCGCCTCTCTGAAAAAACGGCAAAGTGTCAACTTTCGAAAAAACGACTAAATGTCAACTTTCGAAAAAACGACTAAGTGTCACCTCTCTGAAAAAATGGCAAAGTGTCAACTGCGAATGTGGTGGTGCATGGAAGGAAGTGGAGGACGGCCGCCTCCTTAAACACAGGCCGAAGAGGAGCGTCAGGGCCGGCTCCTTAAACACGGACCGAGTGTCGCCCTTAACACAGACCAAGCGGAGGACGGCCGCCTCCCTAAATACAGGCCGAACCGGAGCGCGAGGGCCGCTCCTTAAACACGGACCGAGTGTCGCCCTTAACACAGACCAAGGGGAGGACGGCTGCCTCCTTAAACACAGGCCGGAGAGGAGCGTCAGGGCCAGGCTCCTTAAACATGGACCGAGTGTCGCCCTTAACACAGACCAAGGGGAGGACGGCCGCCTCCTTAAACACAGGCCGGAGAGGAGCGTCAGGGCCAGGCTCCTCAAACATGGACCGAGTGTCGCCCTTAACACAGACCAAGGGGAGGACGGCCGCCTCCTTAAACACAGGCCGGAGAGGAGCGTTAGGGCCAGGCTCCTCAAACATGGACCGAGTGTCGCCCTTAACACAGACCAAGGGGAGGACGGCCGCCTCCTTAAACACAGGCCGGAGAGGAGCGTCAGGGCCAGGCTCCTCAAACATGGACAGAGTGTTGCCCTTAACACAGACCAAGGGGAGGACGGCCGCCTCCTTAAACACAGGCCGGAGAGGAGCGTCAGGGCCAGGCTCCTCAAACATGGACCGAGTGTCGCCCTTAACACAGACCAAGGGGAGGACGGCCGCCTCCTTAAACACAGGCCGGAGAGGAGCGTCAGGGCCAGGCTCCTCAAACATGGACCGAGTGTCGCCCTTAACACAGACCAAGGGGAGGACGGCCGCCTCCTTAAACACAGGCCGGAGAGGAGCGTCAGGGCCAGGCTCCTCAAACATGGACCGAGTGTCGCCCTTAACACAGACCAACGGGAGGACGGCCGCCTCCTTAAACACAGGCCGGAGAGGAGCGTCAGGGCCAGGCTCCTCAAACATGGACCGAGTGTCGCCCTTAACACAGACCAAGGGGAGGACGGCCGCCTCCTTAAACACAGGCCGGAGAGGAGCGTCAGGGCCAGGCTCCTCAAACATGGACCGAGTGTCGCCCTTAACACAGACCAACGGGAGGACGGCCGCCTCCTTAAACACAGGCCGGAGAGGAGCGTCAGGGCCAGGCTCCTCAAACATGGACCGAGTGTCGCCCTTAACACAGACCAAGGGGAGGACGGCCGCCTCCTTAAACACAGGCCGGAGAGGAGCGTCAGGGCCAGGCTCCTCAAACATGGACCGAGTGTCGCCCTTAACACAGACCAAGCGGAGGACGGCCGCCTCCTTAAACACAGGCCGGAGAGGAGCGTCAGGGCCAGGCTCCTCAAACATGGACCGAGTGTCGCCCTTAACACAGACCAAGGGGAGGACGGCCGCCTCCTTAAACACAGGCCGGAGAGGAGCGTCAGGGCCAGGCTCCTCAAACATGGACCGAGTGTCGCCCTTAACACAGACCAAGCGGAGGACGGCCGCCTCCCTAAATACAGGCCGAACCGGAGCGCGAGTGTCGCTCCTTAAACACGGACCGAGTGGAGGACGGCCGCCTCCTTAAACACAGGCCGAACAAAATGACACAAAGTGTCAACTGCGAATGTTGTCCATCCAAGGAAGGAGCGTGATGCCCGGCCGGCTCCTTAAACACAGGCCGAGAGTCGCCCCGGACGGTCCGCCTTGCGGCGCCCGTCTGCTCGGATAAAATGACACAAAGTGTCAACTACGAATGTTGTCCATCCAAGGAGGGAGCGTGATGCCCGGCCGGCTCCGAAAACACAGGCCGAGAGTCGCCCCGGACGGTCCGCCTCGCGGCGCCCGTCTGCTCGGATAAAATGACACAAAGTGTCAACTGCGAATGTTGTCCATCCAAGGAAGGAGCGTGATGCCCGGCCGGCTCCTTAAACACAGGCCGAGAGTCGCCCCGGACGGTCCGCCTCGCGGCGCCCGCCCGCTCGGATAAAATGACACAAAGTGTCAACTACGAATGTTGTCCATCCAAGGAAGGAGCGTGATGCCCGGCCGGCTCCTTAAACACAGGCCGAGAGTCGCCCCGGACGGTCGCCTCGCGGCGCCCGTCTGCTCGGATAAAATGACACAAAGTGTCAACTACGAATGTTGTCCATCCAAGGAGGGAGCGTGATGCCCGGCCGGCTCCGAAAACACAGGCCGAGAGTCGCCCCGGACGGTCCGCCTCGCGGCGCCCGTCTGCTCGGATAAAATGACACAAAGTGTCAACTGCGAATGTTGTCCATCCAAGGAAGGAGCGTGATGCCCGGCCGGCTCCTTAAACACAGGCCGAGAGTCGCCCCGGACGGTCCGCCTCGCGGCGCCCGCCCGCTCGGATAAAATGACACAAAGTGTCAACTACGAATGTTGTCCATCCAAGGAGGGAGCGTGAGGCCCGGCCGGCTCCGAAAACACAGGCCGAGAGTCGCCCCGGACGGTCCGCCTCTCGAGGCGCCCGCCCGCTCGGATAAAATGACACAAAGTGTCAACTACGAATGTTGTCCATCCAAGGAGGGAGCGTGATGCCCGGCCGGCTCCGAAAACACAGGCCGAGAGTCGCCCCGGACGGTCCGCCTCGCGGCGCCCGTCTGCTCGGATAAAATGACACAAAGTGTCAACTACGAATGTTGTCCATCCAAGGAGGGAGCGTGAGGCCCGGCCGGCTCCGAAAACACAGGCCGAGAGTCGCCCCGGACGGTCCGCCTCTCGAGGCGCCCGCCCGCTCGGATAAAATGACACAAAGTGTCAACTACGAATGTTGTCCATCCAAGGAGGGAGCGTGATGCCCGGCCGGCTCCGAAAACACAGGCCGAGATTCGACCCCGGACGGGCCGTCTTCTC
>NC_141201.1:16450318-16467818 GCF_054491065.1 Syngnathus leptorhynchus | reverse complement strand
CACCAGAGCTCCATAGCTCCATAGCACCAGAGCTCCATAGCTCCATAGCTCCAGGGCTCCATAGCTCCAGGGCTCCATAGCTCCATAGCTCCAGGGCTCCATAGCTCCAGGGCTCCAGGGCTCCATAGCTCCATACCTCCAGAGCTCCATAGCTCCATACTTCCAGAGCTCCATAGCTCCATAGCGCCATACTTCCATAGCTCCATAGCTCCATACTTCCATAGCACCAGAGCTCCATACCTCCAGAGCTCCATAGCTCCAGCCTGGGTGGCTGGTGGCTCCATAGCTCCATACTTCCATAGCTCCAGTCAGAGAGTTGGCGAAAATTGCACTAAGTGCGAAAGCCCATTCATTTACAACGGCGTGTCCACAAGGCGGCGACATTTCCCCGTTACCGGTGGCTGCGCGGCGGGTGAGTGACAGAGCTTATCCGAGCGGCTGGAACTCTGCGCCGGCGTGGTCGAGCGTGAGGCCTCGGCCCTTTGGCTGCCTGGTACCTAAAACACTTCCATTGATCCAGCCTCAGAGGGTGCTGGCTGGTGGCTCCATACCTCCATAGCTCCATACCTCCAGAGCTCCAGAGCTCCATAGCACCAGAGCTCCATAGCTCCATAGCACCAGAGCTCCATAGCTCCATAGCACCAGAGCTCCATAGCTCCATAGCACCAGAGCTCCATAGCTCCATAGCACCAGAGCTCCATAGCTCCATAGCACCAGAGCTCCATAGCACCAGAGCTCCATAGCTCCATAGCACCAGAGCTCCATAGCTCCATAGCACCAGAGCTCCATAGCTCCATAGCACCAGAGCTCCATAGCTCCATAGCACCAGAGCTCCATAGCTCCATACTTCCAGAGCTCCATAGCTCCATAGCTCCATAGCTCCATAGCTCCATACTTCCATAGCACCAGAGCTCCATACCTCCAGAGCTCCATAGCTCCAGCCTGGGTGGCTGGTGGCTCCATAGCTCCATACTTCCATAGCTCCAGTCAGAGAGTTGGCGAAAATTGCACTAAGTGCGAAAGCCCATTCATTTACAAGGGCGTGTCCGCCAGGCGGCGACATTTCCCCGTTACCGGTGGCTGCGCGGCGGGTGAGTGACAGAGCTTATCCGAGCGGCTGGAACTCTGCGCCGGCGTGGTCGAGCGTGAGGCCTCGGCCCTTTGGCTGCCTGGTACCTAAAACACTTCCATTGATCCAGCCACGGAGGGTGCTGGCTGGTGGCTCCATACCTCCATAGCTCCATACCTCCAGAGCTCCAGAGCTCCATAGCACCAGAGCTCCATAGCTCCATAGCACCAGAGCTCCATAGCACCAGAGCTCCATAGCTCCATAGCACCAGAGCTCCATAGCTCCATAGCACCAGAGCTCCATAGCTCCATAGCACCAGAGCTCCATAGCTCCATAGCTCCAGGGCTCCATAGCTCCAGGGCTCCAGGGCTCCATAGCTCCAGGGCTCCATAGCTCCAGGGCTCCAGGGCTCCATAGCTCCATACCTCCAGAGCTCCATAGCTCCATAGCACCAGAGCTCCATAGCTCCATAGCTCCAGGGCTCCATAGCTCCATAGCTCCAGGGCTCCATAGCTCCAGGGCTCCAGGGCTCCATAGCTCCAGGGCTCCATAGCTCCAGGGCTCCAGGGCTCCATAGCTCCATACCTCCAGAGCTCCATACCTCCAGAGCTCCAGAGCTCCATAGCACCAGAGCTCCATGGCTTCAGAGCTCCATAGCACCATAGCTCCATACCTCCAGAGCTCCATAGCTCCATAGCTCCATACCTCCAGAGCTCCATACCTCCAGAGCTCCATACCTCCAGAGCTCCATACCTCCAGAGCTCCAGAGCTCCATAGCACCAGAGCTCCATGGCTTCAGAGCTCCATAGCACCATAGCTCCAGAGCTCCATAGCTCCATAGCACCAGAGCTCCATAGCTCCATAGCACCAGAGCTCCATAGCTCCATAGCACCAGAGCTCCAGGGCTCCATAGCTCCAGGGCTCCATAGCTCCATACCTCCAGAGCTCCATAGCTCCATACTTCCATAGCTCCATACTTCCAGAGCTCCATAGCTCCATAGCTCCATACTTCCATAGCTCCATAGCTCCATACTTCCATAACACCAGAGCTCCATACCTCCAGAGCTCCATAGCTCCAGCCTGGGTGGCTGGTGGCTCCATAGCTCCATACTTCCATAGCTCCAGTCAGAGAGTTGGCGAAAATTGCACTAAGTGCGAAAGCCCATTCATTTACAACGGCGTGTCCACAAGGCGGCGACATTTCCCCGTTACCGGTGGCTGCGCGGCGGGTGAGTGACAGAGCTTATCCGAGCGGCTAGAACTCTGCGCCGGCGTGGTCGAGCGGCTGGCCTCGGTAGTTGAGGTACCAGGGGTGGGCCGGGGAGCTCCAGGCGGGGCTTGTGAGAGAGTGAAGCCGAGCGGCTGGAACTCTGGGCCGGCGTGGTTGAGCCACGGAGGGTGCTGGCTGGTGGCTCCATAGCTCCAGAGCTCCAGAGCTCCATACTTCCATAGCTCCATAGCTCCATACTTCCATAGCTCCAGACTTCCATAGCTCCATAGCTCCATACTTCCATAGCTCCATAGCTCCATACTTCCATAGCACCAGAGCTCCATAGCTCCATAGCACCAGAGCTCCATAGCTCCATAGCACCAGAGCTCCATAGCTCCATAGCACCAGAGCTCCATAGCTCCAGAGCTCCATAGCTCCAGAGCTCCATAGCTCCATAGCTCCATAGCTCCATACTTCCATAGCTCCATACATCCATAGCTCCATAGCTCCCTACTTCCATAGCTCCATAGCTCCAGAGCTCCAGAGCTCCATAGCTCCATAGCTCCATAGCTCCATAGCTCCATACTTCCATAGCCCCAGAGCTCCATAGCTCCATAGCTCCATAGCTCCATAGCTCCAGCCTGGCTGGCTGGTGGCTCCATAGCTCCATACATCCATAGCTCCCTACTTCCATAGCTCCATAGCTCCAGAGCTCCAGAGCTCCATAGCTCCATAGCTCCATAGCTCCATAGCTCCATACTTCCATAGCCCCAGAGCTCCATAGCTCCATAGCTCCATAGCTCCAGAGCTCCAGAGCTCCATACTTCCATAGCTCCAGTCAGAGAGTTGGCGAAAATTGCACTAAGTGCGAAAGCCCATTCATTTACAAGGGCGTGTCCACAAGGCGGCGACATTTCCCCGTTACCGGTGGCTGCGCGGCGGGAGAGTGGCAGAGCTCATCCGAGCGGCTGGAACTCTGGGCCGGCCTGGTCGAGCGGCTGGCCTCGGTAGTTGAGGTACCAGGGGCGGGCTGGCGAGCTCCAGGCGGGGCTTGTGAGAGAGTGAAGCCGAGCGGCTGGAACTCTGGGCCGGCCTGGTCGAGCGGCTGGCCTCGGTAGTTGAGGTACCAGGGGCGGGCTGGGGAGCTCCAGGCGGGGCTTGTGAGAGAGTGAAGCCGAGCGGCTGGAACTCTGGGCCGGCGTGGATGAGCCACGGAGGGTGCTGGCTGGTGGCTCCATACCTCCATGCTTCCATAGCTGCAGAGCACCAGAGCTCCATAGCTCCATAGCTTCAGAGCTCCATACCTCCAGAGCTCCATACCTCCAGAGCTCCATAGTTCCATAGCACCAGAGCTCCATAGCTCCATAGCACCAGAGCTCCATACCTCCAGAGCTCCATACCTCCAGAGCTCCATAGCTCCATAGCACCAGAGCTCCATAGCTCCATAGCACCAGAGCTCCATACCTCCAGAGCTCCAGAGCTCCATAGCTCCATAGCACCAGAGCTCCATAGCTCCATAGCACCAGAGCTCCATACCTCCAGAGCTCCATACCTCCAGAGCTCCATAGCTCCATAGCACCAGAGCTCCATAGCTCCATAGCACCAGAGCTCCATAGCTCCATAGCACCAGAGCTCCATAGCTCCATACTTCCATAGCACCAGAGCTCCATACTTCCATAGCACCAGTCACAGAGTTGGCGAAAATTGCACTAAGTGCGAAAGCCCATTCATTTACAAGGGCGTGTCCACAAGGCGGCGACATTTCCCCGTTACCGGTGGCTGCTTAGCGGGAGAGTGACAGAGCTTATCCGAGCGGCTGGAACTCTGCGCCGGCGTGGTTGAGCGGCTGGCCTCGGTAGTTGAGGTACCAGGGGTGGGCCGGGGAGCTCCAGGCGGGGCTTGTGAGAGAGTGAAGCCGAGCGGCTGGAACTCTGGGCCGGCGTGGATGAGCCACGGAGGGTGCTGGCTGGTGGCTCCATACTTCCATAGCTCCATAGCTCCATACTTCCATACTTCCATAGCTCCATAGCTCCAGAGCTCCAGAGCTCCAGAGCTCCATAGCTCCAGAGCTCCAGAGCTCCGTACTTCCATAGCTCCATACTTCCATAGCTCCGTAGCTCCATACCTCCATACCTCCAGAGCTCCATACCTCCAGAGCTCCATACCTCCAGAGCTCCATAGCTCCATAGCACCAGAGCTCCATAGCACCAGAGCTCCATAGCTCCATAGCACCAGAGCTCCATAGCTCCATAGCACCAGAGCTCCATAGCTCCATAGCACCAGAGCTCCATAGCACCAGAGCTCCATACCTGCAGAGCTCCATAGCTCCATAGCACCAGAGCTCCATAGCTCCATAGCACCAGAGCTCCATACCTCCAGAGCTCCATACCTCCAGAGCTCCATAGCTCCATAGCACCAGAGCTCCATAGCTCCATAGCACCAGAGCTCCATACCTCCATAGCTCCATACCTCCAGAGCTCCATAGCTCCATAGCACCAGAGCTCCATACCTCCAGAGCTCCATACCTCCAGAGCTCCATAGCTCCATAGCACCAGAGCTCCATAGCTCCATAGCACCAGAGCTCCATACCTCCAGAGCTCCATACCTCCAGAGCTCCATAGCTCCATAGCACCAGAGCTCCATACCTCCAGAGCTCCATACCTCCAGAGCTCCATAGCTCCATAGCACCAGAGCTCCATAGCTCCATACTTCCATAGCACCAGAGCTCCATACTTCCATAGCACCAGTCACAGAGTTGGCGAAAATTGCACTAAGTGCGAAAGCCCATTCATTTACAACGGCGTGTCCACAAGGCGGCGACATTTCCCCGTTACCGGTGGCTGCGCGGCGGGAGAGTGGCAGAGCTCATCCGAGCGGCTGGAACTCTGCGCCGGCGTGGTCGAGCGGCTGGCCTCGGTAGTTGAGGTACCAGGGGTGGGCCGGGGAGCTCCAGGCGGGTCTTGTGAGAGAGTGAAGCCGAGCGGCTGGAACTCTCGGCCGGCCTGGTCGAGCGGCTGGCCTCGGTAGTTGAGGTACCAGGGGCGGGCTGGGGAGCTCCAGGCGGGGCTTGTGAGAGAGTGAAGCCGAGCGGCTGGAACTCTGGGCCGGCGTGGTTGAGCCACGGAGGGTGCTGGCTGGTGGCTCCATAGCTCCATAGCTCCATAGCTCCATAGCTCCATACTTCCATAGCTCCATAGCTCCATACTTCCATAGCTCCAGACTTCCATAGCTCCATAGCTCCATACTTCCATAGCTCCATACATCCATAGCTCCATAGCTCCATACTTCCATAGCTCCATAGCTCCAGAGCTCCAGAGCTCCATAGCTCCATAGCTCCATAGCTCCAGAGCTCCATAGCTCCATAGCTCCATACTTCCATAGCTCCGGAGCTCCATGGCTCCATACTTCCATAGCTCCAGCCTGGCTGGCTGGTGGCTCCATAGCTCCATACATCCATAGCTCCATAGCTCCCTACTTCCATAGCTCCATAGCTCCAGAGCTCCAGAGCTCCATAGCTCCATAGCTCCATAGCTCCATACTTCCATAGCCCCAGAGCTCCATAGCTCCATAGCTCCAGAGCTCCATACTTCCATAGCTCCATAGCTCCATAGCTCCAGAGCTCCATAGCTCCATACTTCCATAGCTCCATAGCTCCAGAGCTCCAGAGCTCCAGAGCTCCATAGCTCCAGGCACGGAGGGTGCTGGAGCTCCACACTTCCATAGGCAGGGAGGGTGCTGGAGCTCCACACTTCCATAGGCAGGGAGGGTGCTGGAGCTCCACACTTCCATAGGCAGGGAGGGTGCTGGAGCTCCACACTTCCATAGGCAGGGAGGGTGCTGGAGCTCCACACTTCCATAGGCAGGGAGGGTGCTGGAGCTCCACACTTCCATAGGCAGGGAGGGTGCTGGAGCTCCACACTTCCATAGGCAGGGAGGGTGCTGGAGCTCCACACTTCCATAGGCAGGGAGGGTGCTGGAGCTCCACACTTCCATAGGCAGGGAGGGTGCTGGAGCTCCACACTTCCATAGGCAGGGAGGGTGCTGGAGCTCCACACTTCCATAGGCAGGGAGGGTGCTGGCACATCCACACTTCCAGCCACGGAGCATGCTGGCACTTCCACCTTGCTTGCTAAGTCGGCGTGATCTTGCCCAAAAAGTCCCTCCTCACCTCCAGCTGGAAGTGGAAAAAAATCCTCCACCTGCTTGGCCGAGGTTCTGGAAGCCAGCAGCTCGCAGAATGTTGCCAAAGTTTCACTGGAAGGAAAAGAAAAGAGAAGACCGAGTGCGCATTTCACCTACCGCCGAATGTCCACAAGAGGGAAGTGTCACTCCGTCGCAGAATCTGCGCCGACGCACTCGGCACCCTTCGAATTTATGGTGCCGGTGCGGGTGTTCTGGGTGCAAAAAGGCCGCCCAAGTGGTAGAAAAAAATCAGACTTCGTCTCTTAGGTCGAAATTAATGCCAAGTTTTGAAATGCGCTGGCAGGGGTGGACCAGGGCCCGTTAGAAGTGCTTAGCCGAGGTCCTGGAAGCCTAACCCGGCGTGATCTTGTGCAAAAAGCCGCTGCTGAGCTCCAGCTGGAAGTGTAAAAAGAACCGGGCTGGATCAAAAAAAGAACCGGGCGGCCCGTTAAAATTGCTTAGCCGAGGTCCTGGAACCCTAACCCGGCGTGATCTTGTGCAAAAAGCCGCTGCTGAGCTCCAGCTGGAAGTGTAAAAAGAACCGGGCTGGTTCAAAAAAAGAACCGGGCGACCCGTTAGAAGTGCTTAGCCGAGGTCCTGGAAGCCTAACCCGGCGTGATCTTGTGCAAAAAGCCGCTGCTGAGCTCCAGCTGGAAGTGGAAAAAGAACCGGGCTGGATCAAAAAAGAACCGGGCGACCCGTTAAAATTGCTTAGCCGAGGTCCTGGAAGCCTAACACGGCGTGTTCTTGTGCAAAAAGCCGCTCCCGAGCTCCAGCTGGAAGTGTAAAAAGAACCAGGCTGGATAAAAAAAAGAACCGGGCTGGATCAAAAAAGAACCGGGCGACCCGTTAAAATTGCTTAGCCGAGGTCCTGGAAGCCTAACACGGCGTGTTCTTGTGCAAAAAGCCGCTCCCGAGCTCCAGCTGGAAGTGTAAAAAGAACCGGGCTGGATAAAAAAAAGAACCGGGCTGGATCAAAAAAGAACCGGGCGACCCGTTAAAATTGCTTCGCCGAGGTCCTGGAAGCCTAACACGGCGTGTTCTTGTGCAAAAAGCCGCTCCCGAGCTCCAGCTGGAAGTGTAAAAAGAACCGGGCTGGATAAAAAAAAGAACCGGGCTGGATCAAAAAAGAACCGGGCGACCCGTTAAAATTGCTTAGCCGAGGTCCTGGAAGCCTAACACGGCGTGATCTTGTGCAAAAAGCCGCTCCCGAGCTCCAGCTGGAAGTGTAAAAAGAACCGGGCTGGATAAAAAAAGAACCGGGCTGGATCAAAAAAGAACCGGGCGACCCGTTAAAATTGCTTAGCCGAGGTCCTGGAAGCCTAACACGGCGTGATCTTGTGCAAAAAGCCGCTCCCGAGCTCCAGCTGGAAGTGTAAAAAGAACCGGGCTGGATAAAAAAAGAACCGGGCTGGATCAAAAAAGAACCGGGCGACCCGTTAAAATTGCTTAGCCGAGGTCCTGGAAGCCTAACACGGCGTGTTCTTGTGCAAAAAGCCGCTCCCGAGCTCCAGCTGGAAGTGTAAAAAGAACCGGGCTGGATAAAAAAAAGAACCGGGCTGGATCAAAAAAGAACCGGGCGACCCGTTAAAATTGCTTAGCCGAGGTCCTGGAAGCCTAACACGGCGTGATCTTGTGCAAAAAGCCGCTCCCGAGCTCCAGCTGGAAGTGTAAAAAGAACCGGGCTGGATCAAAAAAGAACCGGGCTGGATCAAAAAAGAACCGGGCGACCCGTTAAAATTGCTTAGCCGAGGTCCTGGAAGCCTAACACGGCGTGATCTTGTGCAAAAAGCCGCTCCCGAGCTCCAGCTGGAAGTGTAAAAAGAACCGGGCTGGATAAAAAAAAGAACCGGGCTGGTTCAAAAAAGAACCGGGCGACCCGTTAAAATTGCTTAGCCGAGGTCCTGGAAGCCTAACACGGCGTGTTCTTGTGCAAAAAGCCGCTCCCGAGCTCCAGCTGGAAGTGTAAAAAGAACCGGGCTGGATAAAAAAAAGAACCGGGCTGGATCAAAAAAGAACCGGGCGACCCGTTAAAATTGCTTAGCCGAGGTCCTGGAAGCCTAACACGGCGTGATCTTGTGCAAAAAGCCGCTCCCGAGCTCCAGCTGGAAGTGTAAAAAGAACCGGGCTGGATAAAAAAAAGAACCGGGCTGGTTCAAAAAAGAACCGGGCGACCCGTTAAAATTGCTTAGCCGAGGTCCTGGAAGCCTAACACGGCGTGTTCTTGTGCAAAAAGCCGCTCCCGAGCTCCAGCTGGAAGTGTAAAAAGAACCGGGCTGGATAAAAAAAAGAACCGGGCTGGATCAAAAAAGAACCGGGCGACCCGTTAAAATTGCTTAGCCGAGGTCCTGGAAGCCTAACACGGCGTGTTCTTGTGCAAAAAGCCGCTCCCGAGCTCCAGCTGGAAGTGTAAAAAGAACCGGGCTGGATAAAAAAAAGAACCGGGCTGGATCAAAAAAGAACCGGGCGACCCGTTAAAATTGCTTAGCCGAGGTCCTGGAAGCCTAACACGGCGTGTTCTTGTGCAAAAAGCCGCTCCCGAGCTCCAGCTGGAAGTGTAAAAAGAACCGGGCTGGATAAAAAAAAGAACCGGGCTGGATCAAAAAAGAACCGGGCGACCCGTTAAAATTGCTTAGCCGAGGTCCTGGAAGCCTAACACGGCGTGATCTTGTGCAAAAAGCCGCTCCCGAGCTCCAGCTGGAAGTTTAAAAAGAACCGGGCTGGATCAAAAAAAGAACCGGGCTGGTTCAAAAAAGAACCGGGCGACCCGTTAAAATTGCTTAGCCGAGGTCCTGGAAGCCTTACACGGCGTGTTCTTGTGCAAAAAGCCGCTCCCGAGCTCCAGCTGGAAGTGTAAAAAGAACCGGGCTGGATAAAAAAAAGAACCGGGCTGGTTCAAAAAAGAACCGGGCGACCCGTTAAAATTGCTTAGCCGAGGTCCTGGAAGCCTAACACGGCGTGTTCTTGTGCAAAAAGCCGCTCCCGAGCTCCAGCTGGAAGTGTAAAAAGAACCGGGCTGGATAAAAAAAAGAACCGGGCTGGATCAAAAAAGAACCGGGCGACCCGTTAAAATTGCTTCGCCGAGGTCCTGGAAGCCTAACACGGCGTGTTCTTGTGCAAAAAGCCGCTCCCGAGCTCCAGCTGGAAGTGTAAAAAGAACCGGGCTGGATCAAAAAAGAACCGGGCTGGATCAAAAAAGAACCGGGCGACCCGTTAAAATTGCTTAGCCGAGGTCCTGGAAGCCTAACACGGCGTGATCTTGTGCAAAAAGCCGCTCCCGAGCTCCAGCTGGAAGTGTAAAAAGAACCGGGCTGGATAAAAAAAAGAACCGGGCTGGATCAAAAAAGAACCGGGCGACCCGTTAAAATTGCTTAGCCGAGGTCCTGGAAGCCTAACACGGCGTGATCTTGTGCAAAAAGCCGCTCCCGAGCTCCAGCTGGAAGTGTAAAAAGAACCAGGCTGGATAAAAAAAAGAACCGGGCTGGATCAAAAAAGAACCGGGCGACCCGTTAAAATTGCTTAGCCGAGGTCCTGGAAGCCTAACACGGCGTGATCTTGTGCAAAAAGCCGCTCCCGAGCTCCAGCTGGAAGTGTAAAAAGAACCAGGCTGGATAAAAAAAGAACCGGGCTGGATCAAAAAAGAACCGGGCGACCCGTTAAAATTGCTTAGCCGAGGTCCTGGAAGCCTAACCCGGCGTGATCTTGCCCGAAATTCGGCCTCTATACTTCCATTTTAGGTACCAGGCGCTCATAGTGTGTTGGTCCCACTAGTCAGTGTACTGGTCCCACTCGCTAGTGTACTGGTCCCCCTAGTCAGTGTACTCATCCAGTTACCCCCCGTTTTCCAAAACACCATCGGCACGTATAAGGGGGGGACTCCTGAGAGAGATGAGGTATATGGCAGCGCAACACCAATCCGCTCCGCGCTGGTTCCCATGTCGGCTACGGATGAATAAAACCAGCCTGTCCCCCCTGGAGCTCACGAGACACGGAATTTTTTCTAAGTGCCAACGGCTCTTCCGAGCAAACGTGTCCGCTCCGGCTGGTTCCCCCGTCGGCCTCGAATGACGAAAAATGCCGGTCTCCGCCCGGAGCTCATGACAAACGAAAAATTTTCTAAGTGCCAACGGCACTAGCGAGCGAATGTGTCCGCTCGGCGCTGGTTCCCGGGTCGAACCCGGAAGACGAAAAACGCCGGTCTCCGCCCGGAGCTCATGACAAACGAAAAATTTTCTAAGTGCCAACGGCACTAGCGAGCGAATGTGTCCGCTCGGCGCTGGTTCCCGGGTCGGACCCGGAAGACGAAAAACGCCGGTCTCCGCCCGGAGCTCATGACAAACGAAAAATTTTCTAAGTGCCAACGGCACTAGCGAGCGAATGTGTCCGCTCGGCGCTGGTTCCCGGGTCGGACCCGGAAGACGAAAAACGCCGGTCTCCGCCCGGAGCTCATGACAAACGAAAAATTTTCTAAGTGCCAACGGCACTAGCGAGCGAATGTGTCCGCTCGGCGCTGGTTCCCGGGTCGAACCCGGAAGACGAAAAACGCCGGTCTCCGCCCGGAGCTCATGACAAACGAAAAATTTTCTAAGTGCCAACGGCACTAGCGAGCGAATGTGTCCGCTCGGCGCTGGTTCCCGGGTCGGACCCGGAAGACGAAAAACGCCGGTCCTCGCCTGGAGGTCCCAGCAAAATCGGCGAAAAAACGACTAAGTGTCAACTTTCGAAAAAACGGCTAAGTGTCGACTTTCGAAAAAACGGCTAAGTGTCAACTTTCGAAAAAACGGCTAAGTGTCAACTTTCGAAAAAACGACTAAGTGCCCACGGCTCTGCGGGGCTTGTGAGTCCGCCCCGCGCCGGTTCGGCGGTCGGCCTCAAAAAGCGAAAAATCAGCCTCTCTCCCTGGAGCTCACCAAAAATTTGTCGAAATTTTTCTAAGTTCTCCTCGAGGTACCAGGGGGTGAGGTACCCGGGCTAAGGTGCAGTACCTTTTTTGGTCTTCAGGTGCGCCAGAGTACAATGAAATGGTCCCAGTAGTCAGTGTACTCATCGACTTTCCCCCCGTTTTCCAAAGCACCTCCTTTACGAGTATGGAGGAGATGGTGCTGGTCTCCCCACGGCGTCGGACACGCCGTCCTCGACAGCACAAGGTCGGATAGAAGACCTGGAAAGCGCCGTGGCACGCGCTGGAGGTGGGCACTTTGGCGAAAAAACGACTAAGTGTCAACTTTCGAAAAAACGACTAAGTGTCAACTTTCGAAAAAACGGCTAAGTGTCAACTTTCGAAAAAACGACTAAGTGTCACCTCTCTGAAAAAATGGCAAAGTGTCGCCTCTCTGAAAATTTTCTAAGTGCCCACGGCTCTGCGGGCTCGTGCATCCGAGCCGCGCCGGTTCTGCAACCGGCCTAGAATGACGAAAAATAACGGTCTCCTCCTGGAGCTCACAGCCAATTGTGGCGAAAAAGTGGCAAAGTGCCCACGGCTCTGCGGGCTCGTGCATCCGACCCGCGCCGGTTCTGCAGCCGGCCTAGAATGACGAAAAATAACGGTCTCCTCCTGGAGCTCACAGCCAACTTGGCAAAAAGTTTCTAAGTGCCCACGGCCCTGCCGAGCTTTGGCGTCCGCCCAGCGCCGGTTCCGCAGTCGGCCTCCAATGACGAAAAATAACGGTCTCCTCCTGGAGCTCACAGCCAACTTGGCAAAAAGTTTCTAAGTGCCCACGGCCCTGCCGAGCTTTGGCGTCCGCCCAGCGCCGGTTCCGCAGTCGGCCTCGAATGACGAAAAATAACGGTCTCCTCCTGGAGCTCACAGCCAACTTGGCAAAAAGTTTCTAAGTGCCCACGGCCCTGCCGAGCTTTGGCGTCCGCCCAGCGCCGGTTCCGCAGTCGGCCTCGAATGACGAAAAATAACGGTCTCCTCCTGGAGCTCACAGCCAACTTGGCAAAAAGTTTCTAAGTGCCCACGGCCCTGCCGAGCTTTGGCGTCCGCCCAGCGCCGGTTCCGCAGTCGGCCTCGAATGACGAAAAATAACGGTCTCCTCCTGGAGCTCACAGCCAACTTGGCAAAAAGTTTCTAAGTGCCCACGGCCCTGCCGAGCTTTGGCGTCCGCCCAGCGCCGGTTCCGCAGTCGGCCTCGAATGACGAAAAATAACGGTCTCCTCCTGGAGCTCACAGCCAACTTGGCAAAAAGTTTCTAAGTGCCCACGGCCCTGCCGAGCTTTGGCGTCCGCCCAGCGCCGGTTCCGCAGTCGGCCTCGAATGACGAAAAATAACGGTCTCCTCCTGGAGCTCACAGCCAACTTGGCAAAAAGTTTCTAAGTGCCCACGGCCCTGCCGAGCTTTGGCGTCCGCCCAGCGCCGGTTCCGCAGTCGGCCTCGAATGACGAAAAATAACGGTCTCCTCCTGGAGCTCACAGCCAACTTGGCAAAAAGTTTCTAAGTGCCCACGGCCCTGCCGAGCTTTGGCGTCCGCCCAGCGCCGGTTCCGCAGTCGGCCTCGAATGACGAAAAATAACGGTCTCCTCCTGGAGCTCACAGCCAACTTGGCAAAAAGTTTCTAAGTGCCCACGGCCCTGCCGAGCTTTGGCGTCCGCCCAGCGCCGGTTCCGCAGTCGGCCTCGAATGACGAAAAATAACGGTCTCCTCCTGGAGCTCACAGCCAACTTGGCAAAAAGTTTCTAAGTGCCCACGGCCCTGCCGAGCTTTGGCGTCCGCCCAGCGCCGGTTCCGCAGTCGGCCTCGAATGACGAAAAATAACGGTCTCCTCCTGGAGCTCACAGCCAACTTGGCAAAAAGTTTCTAAGTGCCCACGGCCCTGCCGAGCTTTGGCGTCCGCTCAGCGCCGGTTCCGCAGTCGGCCTCGAATGACGAAAAATAACGGTCTCCTCCTGGAGCTCACAGCCAACTTGGCAAAAAGTTTCTAAGTGCCCACGGCCCTGCCGAGCTTTGGCGTCCGCTCAGCGCCGGTTCCGCAGTCGGCCTCGAATGACGAAAAATAACGGTCTCCTCCTGGAGCTCACAGCCAACTTGGCAAAAAGTTTCTAAGTGCCCACGGCCCTGCCGAGCTTTGGCGTCCGCCCAGCGCCGGTTCCGCAGTCGGCCTCGAATGACGAAAAATAACGGTCTCCTCCTGGAGCTCACAGCCAACTTGGCAAAAAGTTTCTAAGTGCCCACGGCCCTGCCGAGCTTTGGCGTCCGCTCAGCGCCGGTTCCGCAGTCGGCCTCGAATGACGAAAAATAACGGTCTCCTCCTGGAGCTATCAGCCAACTTGGCAAAAAGTTTCTAAGTGTCACATCTCTGAAAAAACGACTAAGTGTCAACTTTCGAAAAAACGGCTAAGTGTCAACTTTCGAAAAAACGGCAAAGTGTCACATCTCTGAAAAAACGGCTAAGTGTCGACTTTCGAAAAAACGGCTAAGTGTCAACTTTCGAAAAAACGGCAAAGTGTCACATCTCTGAAAAAACGGCAAAGTGTCACATCTCTGAAAAAACGGCTAAGTGTCACATCTCTGAAAAAACGGCTAAGTGTCACATCTCTGAAAAAACGGCAAAGTGTCAACTTTCGAAAAAACGACAGAGTGTCGCCTCTCTGAAAAAACGACTAAGTGTCGACTCTGAGAAAATGGCAAAGTGCCCACGGCTCTGCGGGCTCGTGCATCCGACCCGCGCCGGTTCCCCAGCCGGCCTGAAATAAGGCAAAACCAGCCTCTCCGCCTGGAGCTCAGAGCCAACTTGGCGAATATTTTCTAAGTGCCCACGGCTCTGCGTGGCTACGGCGTCTGCCCAGCGCCGGTTCCTGGGTCGAACCCCGTGGACGAGGAATGCCGGTCTCCGCCTGGAGGTCCCAGCTTAATCGGCGAAAATTTTCTAAGTGCCCACGGCTCTGCCGGGCTCGTGCATCCGACCTGCGCCGGTTCCCCAGCCGGCCTGAAATAAGGCAAAACCAGGCTCTCCCCCTGGAGCTCAGAGCCAATTGTGGCGAAAAAACGACTAAGTGTCAACTTTCGAAAAAACGACTAAGTGTCAACTTTCCAAAAAAACGGCTAAGTGTCGACTTTCGAAAAAACGGCTAAGTGTCAACTTTCGAAAAAACGACTAAGTGTCGCCTCTGAAAAAACGACTAAGTGTCGCCTCTCTGAAAAAACGACTAAGTGCCCACGGCTCTGGGGGGCTTGTGAGTCCGCCCCGCGCCGGTTCGGCGGTCGGCCTCAAAAAGCGAAAAATCAGCCTCTCTCCCTGGAGCTCACCAAAAATTTGTCGAAATTTTTCTAAGTTCTCCTCGAGGTACCAGGGGGTGAGGTACCCGGGCTAAGGTGCAGTACCTTTTTTGGTCTTCAGGTGCGCCAGAGTACAATGAAATGGTCCCAGTAGTCAGTGTACTCATCGACTTTCCCCCCGTTTTCCAAAGCACCCCGTTTACGAGTATGGAGGAGATGGTGCTGGTCTCCCCACGGCGTCGGACACGCCGTCCTCGACAGCACAAGGTCGGATAGAAGACCTGAAAAGCGCCGTGGCACGCGCTGGAGGTGTTACTGTGGCGAAAAAGTGACTAAGTGTCAACTTTCGAAAAAACGGCTAAGTGTCAACTTTCGAAAAAACGGCTAAGTGTCAACTTTCGAAAAAACGGCTAAGTGTCACCTCTCTGAAAAAACGGCAAAGTGTCAACTTTCGAAAAAACGACTAAGTGTCAACTTTCGAAAAAACGACTAAGTGTCACCTCTCTGAAAAAATGGCAAAGTGTCAACTGCGAATGTGGTGGTGCATGGAAGGAAGTGGAGGACGGCCGCCTCCTTAAACACAGGCCGAAGAGGAGCGTCAGGGCCGGCTCCTTAAACACGGACCGAGTGTCGCCCTTAACACAGACCAAGCGGAGGACGGCCGCCTCCCTAAATACAGGCCGAACCGGAGCGCGAGGGCCGCTCCTTAAACACGGACCGAGTGTCGCCCTTAACACAGACCAAGGGGAGGACGGCCGCCTCCTTAAACACAGGCCGGAGAGGAGCGTCAGGGCCAGGCTCCTCAAACATGGACCGAGTGTCGCCCTTAACACAGACCAAGGGGAGGACGGCCGCCTCCTTAAACACAGGCCGGAGAGGAGCGTCAGGGCCAGGCTCTTCAAACATGGACCGAGTGTCGCCCTTAACACAGACCAAGGGGAGGACGGCCGCCTCCTTAAACACAGGCCGGAGAGGAGCGTCAGGGCCAGGCTCCTCAAACATGGACCGAGTGTCGCCCTTAACACAGACCAAGGGGAGGACGGCCGCCTCCTTAAACACAGGCCGGAGAGGAGCGTCAGGGCCAGGCTCCTCAAACATGGACCGAGTGTCGCCCTTAACACAGACCAAGGGGAGGACGGCCGCCTCCTTAAACACAGGCCGGAGAGGAGCGTCAGGGCCAGGCTCCTCAAACATGGACAGAGTGTCGCCCTTAACACAGACCAAGGGGAGGACGGCCGCCTCCTTAAACACAGGCCGGAGAGGAGCGTCAGGGCCAGGCTCCTCAAACATGGACCGAGTGTCGCCCTTAACACAGACCAAGGGGAGGACGGCCGCCTCCTTAAACACAGGCCGGAGAGGAGCGTCAGGGCCAGGCTCCTCAAACATGGACCGAGTGTCGCCCTTAACACAGACCAAGCGGAGGACGGCCGCCTCCCTAAATACAGGCCGAACCGGAGCGCGAGTGTCGCTCCTTAAACACGGACCGAGTGGAGGACGGCCGCCTCCTTAAACACAGGCCGAACAAAATGACACAAAGTGTCAACTGCGAATGTTGTCCATCCAAGGAAGGAGCGTGATGCCCGGCCGGCTCCTTAAACACAGGCCGAGAGTCGCCCCGGACGGTCCGCCTCGCGGCGCCCGTCTGCTCGGATAAAATGACACAAAGTGTCAACTACGAATGTTGTCCATCCAAGGAGGGAGCGTGATGCCCGGCCGGCTCCGAAAACACAGGCCGAGAGTCGCCCCGGACGGTCCGCCTCGCGGCGCCCGTCTGCTCGGATAAAATGACACAAAGTGTCAACTGCGAATGTTGTCCATCCAAGGAAGGAGCGTGATGCCCGGCCGGCTCCTTAAACACAGGCCGAGAGTCGCCCCGGACGGTCCGCCTCGCGGCGCCCGCCCGCTCGGATAAAATGACACAAAGTGTCAACTACGAATGTTGTCCATCCAAGGAGGGAGCTTGAGGCCCGGCCGGCTCCGAAAACACAGGCCGAGAGTCGCCCCGGACGGTCCGCCTCTCGAGGCGCCCGCCCGCTCGGATAAAATGACACAAAGTGTCAACTACGAATGTTGTCCATCCAAGGAGGGAGCGTGATGCCCGGCCGGCTCCGAAAACACAGGCCGAGAGTCGCCCCGGACGGTCCGCCTCTCGAGGCGCCCGTCTGCTCGGATAAAATGACACAAAGTGTCAACTGCGAATGTTGTCCATCCAAGGAAGGAGCGTGATGCCCGGCCGGCTCCTTAAACACAGGCCGAGAGTCGCCCCGGACGGTCCGCCTCGCGGCGCCCGCCCGCTCGGATAAAATGACACAAAGTGTCAACTACGAATGTTGTCCATCCAAGGAGGGAGCTTGAGGCCCGGCCGGCTCCGAAAACACAGGCCGAGAGTCGCCCCGGACGGTCCGCCTCTCGAGGCGCCCGCCCGCTCGGATAAAATGACACAAAGTGTCAACTACGAATGTTGTCCATCCAAGGAGGGAGCGTGATGCCCGGCCGGCTCCGAAAACACAGGCCGAGAGTCGCCCCGGACGGTCCGCCTCGCGGCGCCCGCCCGCTCGGATAAAATGACACAAAGTGTCAACTACGAATGTTGTCCATCCAAGGAGGGAGCTTGAGGCCCGGCCGGCTCCGAAAACACAGGCCGAGAGTCGCCCCGGACGGTCCGCCTCTCGAGGCGCCCGCCCGCTCGGATAAAATGACACAAAGTGTCAACTACGAATGTTGTCCATCCAAGGAGGGAGCGTGATGCCCGGCCGGCTCCGAAAACACAGGCCGAGATTCGACCCCGGACGGGCCGTCTTCTCCCGGCGCCCGCCCGCGTACG
>NC_141201.1:16420318-16435318 GCF_054491065.1 Syngnathus leptorhynchus | reverse complement strand
TCCAGGGCTCCAGGGCTCCATAGCTCCATAGCACCATAGCTTTATACCTCCAGAGCTCCATAGCTCCATAGCTCCATACCTCCAGAGCTCCATACCTCCAGAGCTCCATACCTCCAGAGCTCCATACCTCCAGAGTTCCAGAGCTCCATAGCACCAGAGCTCCATGGCTTCAGAGCTCCATAGCACCATAGCTCCATACCTCCAGAGCTCCAGGGCTCCATAGCTCCATAGCTCCATAGCTCCATAGCTCCATACCTCCAGAGCTCCATAGCACCAGAGCTCCATGGCTCCATAGCTCCAGCCTGGGTGGCTGGTGGCTCCATAGCTCCATACTTCCATAGCTCCAGTCAGAGAGTTGGCGAAAATTGCACTAAGTGCGAAAGCCCATTCATTTACAACGGCGTGTCCGCCAGGCGGCGACATTTCCCCGTTACCGGTGGCTGCGCGGCGGGTGAGTGACAGAGCTTATCCGAGCGGCTGGAACTCTGCGCCGGCGTGGTCGAGCGTGAGGCCTCGGCCCTTTGGCTGCCTGGTACCTAAACCACTTCCATTGATCCAGCCACGGAGGGTGCTGGCTGGTGGCTCCATACCTCCAGAGCTCCATACCTCCAGAGCTCCAGAGCTCCATAGCACCAGAGCTCCATAGCTCCATAGCACCAGCTCCATAGCTCCATAGCACCAGAGCTCCATAGCTCCATAGCACCAGAGCTCCATAGCTCCATAGCACCAGAGCTCCATAGCTCCATAGCACCAGAGCTCCATAGCTCCATAGCACCAGAGCTCCATAGCTCCATAGCACCAGAGCTCCATAGCTCCATAGCACCAGAGCTCCATAGCTCCATAGCTCCAGGGCTCCATAGCTCCAGGGCTCCATAGCTCCATAGCTCCAGGGCTCCATAGCTCCAGGGCTCCAGGGCTCCATAGCTCCATACCTCCAGAGCTCCAGAGCTCCATAGCACCAGAGCTCCATGGCTTCAGAGCTCCATAGCACCATAGCTCCATAGCTCCAGAGCTCCAGGGCTCCATAGCTCCATACCTCCAGAGCTCCATACCTCCAGAGCTCCATACCTCCAGAGCTCCAGAGCTCCATAGCACCAGAGCTCCATGGCTTCAGAGCTCCATAGCACCATAGCTCCATACCTCCAGAGCTCCATACCTCCAGAGCTCCATACCTCCAGAGCTCCATACCTCCAGAGCTCCATACCTCCAGAGCTCCAGAGCTCCATAGCACCAGAGCTCCATGGCTTCAGAGCTCCATAGCACCATAGCTCCATACCTCCAGAGCTCCAGGGCTCCATAGCTCCATACCTCCAGAGCTCCATACCTCCAGAGCTCCATACCTCCAGAGCTCCAGAGCTCCATAGCACCAGAGCTCCATAGCACCAGAGCTCCATAGCTCCATAGCACCAGAGCTCCATAGCACCAGAGCTCCATAGCACCAGAGCTCCATAGCTCCATAGCACCAGAGCTCCATAGCTCCATAGCACCAGAGCTCCATAGCTCCATAGCACCAGAGCTCCATAGCTCCATAGCACCAGAGCTCCATAGCTCCATAGCACCAGAGCTCCATAGCTCCATAGCACCAGAGCTCCATAGCTCCATAGCACCAGAGCTCCATAGCTCCATAGCACCAGAGCTCCATAGCTCCATAGCTCCAGGGCTCCATAGCTCCATAGCTCCAGGGCTCCATAGCTCCAGGGCTCCAGGGCTCCATAGCTCCAGGGCTCCATAGCTCCAGGGCTCCAGGGCTCCATAGCTCCATACCTCCAGAGCTCCATAGCTCCATACTTCCAGAGCTCCATAGCTCCATAGCTCCATAGCACCAGAGCTCCATAGCTCCATAGCACCAGAGCTCCATAGCTCCATAGCTCCATAGCTCCATACTGCCAGAGCTCCAGAGCTCCAGCCTGGCTGGTGGCTCCATAGCTCCATACTTGCAGCCACGGAGCTGGCGAAAATTGCACTAAGTGCGAAAGCCCATTCATTTACAAGGGCGTGTCCACAAGGCGGCGACATTTCCCCGTTACCGGTGGCTGCGCGGCGGGTGAGTGACAGAGCTTATCCGAGCGGCTGGAACTCTGCGCCGGCGTGGTCGAGCGTGAGGCCTCGGCCCTTTGGCTGCCTGGTACCTAAAACAATTCCATTGATCCAGCCACGGAGGGTGCTGGCTGGTGGCTCCATACCTCCATAGCTCCATAGCTCCATAGCACCAGAGCTCCATAGCTCCATAGCACCAGAGCTCCATAGCACCATAGCTCCATACCTCCAGAGCTCCAGGGCTCCATAGCTCCATACCTCCATACCTCCAGAGCTCCATAGCTCCATAGCACCAGAGCTCCATAGCTCCATAGCACCAGAGCTCCATAGCTCCATAGCACCATACTTCCATAGCTCCATAGCTCCGTAGCTCCAGGCACGGAGGGTGCTGGAGCTCCACACTTCCATAGGCAGGGAGGGTGCTGGAGCTCCACACTTCCATAGGCACGGAGGGTGCTGGAGCTCCACACTTCCTTAGGCACGGAGGGTGCTGGAGCTCCACACTTCCATAGGCAGGGAGGGTGCTGGAGCTCCACACTTCCATAGGCAGGGAGGGTGCTGGAGCTCCACACTTCCATAGGCAGGGAGGGTGCTGGAGCTCCACACTTCCATAGGCAGGGAGGGTGCTGGAGCTCCACACTTCCATAGGCAGGGAGGGTGCTGGAGCTCCACACTTCCATAGGCAGGGAGGGTGCTGGAGCTCCACACTTCCATAGGCAGGGAGGGTGCTGGAGCTCCACACTTCCATAGGCAGGGAGGGTGCTGGAGCTCCACACTTCCATAGGCAGGGAGGGTGCTGGAGCTCCACACTTCCATAGGCAGGGAGGGTGCTGGAGCTCCACACTTCCATAGGCAGGGAGGGTGCTGGAGCTCCACACTTCCATAGGCAGGGAGGGTGCTGGAGCTCCACACTTCCATAGGCAGGGAGGGTGCTGGAGCTCCACACTTCCATAGGCAGGGAGGGTGCTGGAGCTCCACACTTCCATAGGCAGGGAGGGTGCTGGCACATCCACACTTCCAGCCACGGAGCATGCTGGCACTTCCACCTTGCTTGCTAAGTCGGCGTGATCTTGCCCGAAAAGTCCCTCCTCACCTCCAGCTGGAAGTGGAAAAAAATCCTCCACCTGCTTGGCCGAGGTTCTGGAAGCCAGCAGCTCGCAGAATGTTGCCAAAGTTTCACTGGAAGGAAAAGAAAAGAGAAGACCGAGTGCGCATTTCACCTACCGCCGAATGTCCACAAGAGGGAAGTGTCACTCCGTCGCAGAATCTGCGCCGACGCACTCGGCACCCTTCGAATTTATGGTGCCGGTGCGGGTGTTCTGGGTGCAAAAAGGCCGCCCAAGTGGTAGAAAAAAATCAGACTTCGTCTCTTAGGTCGAAATTAATGCCAAGTTTTGAAATGCGCTGGCAGGGGTGGACCAGGGCCCGTTAGAAGTGCTTAGCCGAGGTCCTGGAAGCCTAACCCGGCGTGATCTTGTGCAAAAAGCCGCTGCTGAGCTCCAGCTGGAAGTGTAAAAAGAACCGGGCTGGATCAAAAAAAGAACCGGGCGGCCCGTTAAAATTGCTTAGCCGAGGTCCTGGAACCCTAACCCGGCGTGATCTTGTGCAAAAAGCCGCTGCTGAGCTCCAGCTGGAAGTGTAAAAAGAACCGGGCTGGATCAAAAAAAGAACCGGGCGGCCCGTTAAAATTGCTTAGCCGAGGTCCTGGAACCCTAACCCGGCGTGATCTTGTGCAAAAAGCCGCTGCTGAGCTCCAGCTGGAAGTGTAAAAAGAACCGGGCTGGATCAAAAAAAGAACCGGGCGGCCCGTTAAAATTGCTTAGCCGAGGTCCTGGAACCCTAACCCGGCGTGATCTTGTGCAAAAAGCCGCTGCTGAGCTCCAGCTGGAAGTGTAAAAAGAACCGGGCTGGTTAAAAAAAAAAGAACCGGGCGACCCGTTAGAAGTGCTTAGCCGAGGTCCTGGAAGCCTAACCCGGCGTGATCTTTTGCAAAAAGCCGCTGCTGAGCTCCAGCTGGAAGTGGAAAAAGAACCGGGCTGGATCAAAAAAAGAACCGGGCGGCCCGTTAAAATTGCTTAGCCGAGGTCCTGGAACCCTAACCCGGCGTGATCTTGTGCAAAAAGCCGCTGCTGAGCTCCAGCTGGAAGTGTAAAAAGAACCGGGCTGGTTAAAAAAAAAAGAACCGGGCGACCCGTTAAAATTGCTTAGCCGAGGTCCTGGAAGCCTAACACGGCGTGATCTTGTGCAAAAAGCCGCTCCCGAGCTCCAGCCGGAAGTGTAAAAAGAACCGGGCTGGATAAAAAAAAGAACCGGGCTGGATAAAAAAAAGAACCGGGCGGGCCGGTAAAATTGCTTAGCCGAGGTCCTGGAAGCCTAACCCGGCGTGATCTTGTGCAAAAAGCCGCTCCCGAGCTCCAGCTGGAAGTGTAAAAAGAACCGGGCTGGATAAAAAAAAGAACCGGGCTGGATCAAAAAAAGAACCGGGCGACCCGTTAAAATTGCTTAGCCGAGGTCCTGGAAGCCTAACACGGCGTGTTCTTGTGCAAAAAGCCGCTCCCGAGCTCCAGCTGGAAGTGTAAAAAGAACCGGGCTGGATAAAAAAGAACCGGGCTGGATAAAAAAAAGAACCGTGCGGCCCGTTAAAATTGCTTAGCCGAGGTCCTGGAAGCCTAACACGGCGTGATCTTGTGCAAAAAGCCGCTCCCGAGCTCCAGCTGGAAGTGTAAAAAGAACCGGGCTGGATAAAAAAGAACCGGGCTGGATCAAAAAAAGAACCGTGCGGCCCGTTAAAATTGCTTAGCCGAGGTCCTGGAAGCCTAACCCGGCGTGATCTTGTGCAAAAAGCCGCTCCCGAGCTCCAGCTGGAAGTGTAAAAAGAACCGGGCTGGATAAAAAAAAGAACCGGGCTGGATCAAAAAAGAACCGGGCGACCCGTTAAAATTGCTTAGCCGAGGTCCTGGAACCCTAACCCGGCGTGATCTTGTGCAAAAAGCCGCTGCTGAGCTCCAGCTGGAAGTGTAAAAAGAACCGGGCTGGTTCAAAAAAAGAACCGGGCGACCCGTTAAAATTGCTTAGCCGAGGTCCTGGAAGCCTAACACGGCGTGATCTTGTGCAAAAAGCCGCTCCCGAGCTCCAGCCGGAAGTGTAAAAAGAACCGGGCTGGATAAAAAAAAGAACCGGGCTGGATAAAAAAAAGAACCGGGCGGGCCGGTAAAATTGCTTAGCCGAGGTCCTGGAAGCCTAACCCGGCGTGATCTTGTGCAAAAAGCCGCTCCCGAGCTCCAGCTGGAAGTGTAAAAAGAACCGGGCTGGATAAAAAAAAGAACCGGGCTGGATCAAAAAAAGAACCGGGCGACCCGTTAAAATTGCTTAGCCGAGGTCCTGGAAGCCTAACACGGCGTGTTCTTGTGCAAAAAGCCGCTCCCGAGCTCCAGCTGGAAGTGTAAAAAGAACCGGGCTGGATAAAAAAGAACCGGGCTGGATAAAAAAAAGAACCGTGCGGCCCGTTAAAATTGCTTAGCCGAGGTCCTGGAAGCCTAACACGGCGTGATCTTGTGCAAAAAGCCGCTCCCGAGCTCCAGCTGGAAGTGTAAAAAGAACCGGGCTGGATAAAAAAGAACCGGGCTGGATCAAAAAAAGAACCGTGCGGCCCGTTAAAATTGCTTAGCCGAGGTCCTGGAAGCCTAACCCGGCGTGATCTTGTGCAAAAAGCCGCTCCCGAGCTCCAGCTGGAAGTGTAAAAAGAACCGGGCTGGATAAAAAAAAGAACCGGGCTGGATCAAAAAAGAACCGGGCGACCCGTTAAAATTGCTTAGCCGAGGTCCTGGAAGCCTAACCCGGCGTCATCTTGTGCAAAAAGCCGCTGCCGAGCTCCAGCTGGAAGTGTAAAAAGAACCGGGCTGGATAAAAAAAAGAACCGGGCTGGATCAAAAAAGAACCAGGCGACCCGTTAAAATTGCTTAGCCGAGGTCCTGGAAGCCTAACCCGGCGTGATCTTGTGCAAAAAGCCGCTCCCGAGCTCCAGCTGGAAGTGTAAAAAGAACCAGGCTGGATAAAAAAAAGAACCGGGCTGGATCAAAAAAGAACCGGGCGACCCGTTAAAATTGCTTAGCCGAGGTCCTGGAAGCCTAACACGGCGTGTTCTTGTGCAAAAAGCCGCTCCCGAGCTCCAGCTGGAAGTGTAAAAAGAACCGGGCTGGATAAAAAAAGAACCGGGCTGGATCAAAAAAAGAACCGGGCGACCCGTTAAAATTGCTTAGCCGACGTCCTGGAAGCCTAACACGGCGTGATCTTGTGCAAAAAGCCGCTCCCGAGCTCCAGCTGGAAGTGTAAAAAGAACCGGGCTGGATAAAAAAAAGAACCGGGCTGGATCAAAAAAGAACCGGGCGACCCGTTAAAATTGCTTAGCCGAGGTCCTGGAAGCCTAACACGGCGTGTTCTTGTGCAAAAAGCCGCTCCCGAGCTCCAGCTGGAAGTGTAAAAAGAACCAGGCTGGATAAAAAAAGAACCGGGCTGGATCAAAAAAGAACCGGGCGACCCGTTAAAATTGCTTAGCCGAGGTCCTGGAAGCCTAACACGGCGTGATCTTGCCCGAAATTCGGCCTCTATACTTCCATTTTAGGTACCAGGCGCTCATAGTGTGTTGGTCCCACTAGTCAGTGTACTGGTCCCACTCGCTAGTGTACTGGTCCCCCTAGTCAGTGTACTCATCCAGTTACCCCCCGTTTTCCAAAACACCATCGGCACGTATAAGGGGGGGACTCCTGAGAGAGATGAGGTATATGGCAGCGCAACACCAATCCGCTCCGCGCTGGTTCCCATGTCGGCTACGGATGAATAAAACCAGCCTGTCCCCCCTGGAGCTCACGAGACACGGAATTTTTTCTAAGTGCCAACGGCTCTTCCGAGCAAACGTGTCCGCTCCGGCTGGTTCCCCCGTCGGCCTCGAATGACGAAAAATGCCGGTCTCCGCCCGGAGCTCATGACAAACGAAAAATTTTCTAAGTGCCAACGGCACTAGCGAGCGAATGTGTCCGCTCGGCGCTGGTTCCCGGGTCGAACCCGGAAGACGAAAAACGCCGGTCCTCGCCCGGAGCTCATGACAAACGAAAAATTTTCTAAGTGCCAACGGCACTAGCGAGCGAATGTGTCCGCTCGGCGCTGGTTCCCGGGTCGAACCCGGAAGACGAAAAACGCCGGTCCTCGCCCGGAGCTCATGACAAACGAATAATTTTCTAAGTGCCAACGGCACTAGCGAGCGAATGTGTCCGCTCGGCGCTGGTTCCCGGGTCGAACCCGGAAGACGAAAAACGCCGGTCCTCGCCCGGAGCTCATGACAAACGAAAAATTTTCTAAGTGCCAACGGCACTAGCGAGCGAATGTGTCCGCTCGGCGCTGGTTCCCGGGTCGAACCCGGAAGACGAAAAACGCCGGTCCTCGCCCGGAGCTCATGACAAACGAAAAATTTTCTAAGTGCCAACGGCACTAGCGAGCGAATGTGTCCGCTCGGCGCTGGTTCCCGGGTCGAACCCGGAAGACGAAAAACGCCGGTCCTCGCCCGGAGCTCATGACAAACGAAAAATTTTCTAAGTGCCAACGGCACTAGCGAGCGAATGTGTCCGCTCGGCGCTGGTTCCCGGGTCGAACCCGGAAGACGAAAAACGCCGGTCCTCGCCCGGAGCTCATGACAAACGAAAAATTTTCTAAGTGCCAACGGCACTAGCGAGCGAATGTGTCCGCTCGGCGCTGGTTCCCGGGTCGAACCCGGAAGACGAAAAACGCCGGTCCTCGCCCGGAGCTCATGACAAACGAAAAATTTTCTAAGTGCCAACGGCACTAGCGAGCGAATGTGTCCGCTCGGCGCTGGTTCCCGGGTCGAACCCGGAAGACGAAAAACGCCGGTCCTCGCCCGGAGCTCATGACAAACGAAAAATTTTCTAAGTGCCAACGGCACTAGCGAGCGAATGTGTCCGCTCGGCGCTGGTTCCCGGGTCGAACCCGGAAGACGAAAAACGCCGGTCTCCGCCCGGAGCTCATGACAAACGAAAAATTTTCTAAGTGCCAACGGCACTAGCGAGCGAATGTGTCCGCTCGGCGCTGGTTCCCGGGTCGGACCCGGAAGACGAAAAACGCCGGTCTCCGCCCGGAGCTCATGACAAACGAAAAATTTTCTAAGTGCCAACGGCACTAGCGAGCGAATGTGTCCGCTCGGCGCTGGTTCCCGGGTCGAACCCGGAAGACGAAAAACGCCGGTCTCCGCCCGGAGCTCATGACAAACGAAAAATTTTCTAAGTGCCAACGGCACTAGCGAGCGAATGTGTCCGCTCGGCGCTGGTTCCCGGGTCGGACCCGGAAGACGAAAAACGCCGGTCTCCGCCCGGAGCTCATGACAAACGAAAAATTTTCTAAGTGCCAACGGCACTAGCGAGCGAATGTGTCCGCTCGGCGCTGGTTCCCGGGTCGGACCCGGAAGACGAAAAACGCCGGTCTCCGCCCGGAGCTCATGACAAACGAAAAATTTTCTAAGTGCCAACGGCACTAGCGAGCGAATGTGTCCGCTCGGCGCTGGTTCCCGGGTCGAACCCGGAAGACGAAAAACGCCGGTCTCCGCCCGGAGCTCATGACAAACGAAAAATTTTCTAAGTGCCAACGGCACTAGCGAGCGAATGTGTCCGCTCGGCGCTGGTTCCCGGGTCGGACCCGGAAGACGAAAAACGCCGGTCTCCGCCCGGAGCTCATGACAAACGAAAAATTTTCTAAGTGCCAACGGCACTAGCGAGCGAATGTGTCCGCTCGGCGCTGGTTCCCGGGTCGAACCCGGAAGACGAAAAACGCCGGTCTCCGCCCGGAGCTCATGACAAACGAAAAATTTTCTAAGTGCCAACGGCACTAGCGAGCGAATGTGTCCGCTCGGCGCTGGTTCCCGGGTCGGACCCGGAAGACGAAAAACGCCGGTCTCCGCCCGGAGCTCATGACAAACGAAAACTTTTCTAAGTGCCAACGGCACTAGCGAGCGAATGTGTCCGCTCGGCGCTGGTTCCCGGGTCGAACCCGGAAGACGAAAAACGCCGGTCTCCGCCCGGAGCTCATGACAAACGAAAAATTTTCTAAGTGCCAACGGCACTAGCGAGCGAATGTGTCCGCTCGGCGCTGGTTCCCGGGTCGGACCCGGAAGACGAAAAACGCCGGTCTCCGCCCGGAGCTCATGACAAACGAAAAATTTTCTAAGTGCCAACGGCACTAACGAGCGAATGTGTCCGCTCGGCGCTGGTTCCCGGGTCGAACCCGGAAGACGAAAAACGCCGGTCTCCGCCCGGAGCTCATGACAAACGAAAAATTTTCTAAGTGCCAACGGCACTAGCGAGCGAATGTGTCCGCTCGGCGCTGGTTCCCGGGTCGGACCCGGAAGACGAAAAACGCCGGTCCTCGCCTGGAGGTCCCAGCAAAATCGGCGAAAAAACGACTAAGTGTCAACTTTCGAAAAAACGGCTAAGTGTCGACTTTCGAAAAAACGGCTAAGTGTCAACTTTCGAAAAAACGGCTAAGTGTCAACTTTCGAAAAAACGACTAAGTGCCCACGGCTCTGCGGGGCTTGTGAGTCCGCCCCGCGCCGGTTCGGCGGTCGGCCTCAAAAAGCAAAAAATCAGCCTCTCTCCCTGGAGCTCACCAAAAATTTGTCGAAATTTTTCTAAGTTCTCCTCGAGGTACCAGGGGGTGAGGTACCCGGGCTAAGGTGCAGTACCTTTTTTGGTCTTCAGGTGCGCCAGAGTACAATGAAATGGTCCCAGTAGTCAGTGTACTCATCGACTTTCCCCCCGTTTTCCAAAGCACCTCGTTTACGAGTATGGAGGAGATGGTGCTGGTCTCCCCACGGCGTCGGACACGCCGTCCTCGACAGCACAAGGTCGGATAGAAGACCTGGAAAGCGCCGTGGCACGCGCTGGAGGTGGGCACTTTGGCGAAAAAACGACTAAGTGTCAACTTTCGAAAAAACGACTAAGTGTCAACTTTCGAAAAAACGGCTAAGTGTCAACTTTCGAAAAAACGACTAAGTGTCACCTCTCTGAAAAAATGGCAAAGTGTCGCCTCTCTGAAAATTTTCTAAGTGCCCACGGCTCTGCGGGCTCGTGCATCCGAGCCGCGCCGGTTCTGCAACCGGCCTAGAATGACGAAAAATAACGGTCTCCTCCTGGAGCTCACAGCCAATTGTGGCGAAAAAGTGGCAAAGTGCCCACGGCTCTGCGGGCTCGTGCATCCGACCCGCGCCGGTTCTGCAGCCGGCCTAGAATGACGAAAAATAACGGTCTCCTCCTGGAGCTCACAGCCAACTTGGCAAAAAGTTTCTAAGTGCCCACGGCCCTGCCGAGCTTTGGCGTCCGCCCAGCGCCGGTTCCGCAGTCGGCCTCCAATGACGAAAAATAACGGTCTCCTCCTGGAGCTCACAGCCAACTTGGCAAAAAGTTTCTAAGTGCCCACGGCCCTGCCGAGCTTTGGCGTCCGCCCAGCGCCGGTTCCGCAGTCGGCCTCGAATGACGAAAAATAACGGTCTCCTCCTGGAGCTCACAGCCAACTTGGCAAAAAGTTTCTAAGTGCCCACAGCCCTGCCGAGCTTTGGCGTCCGCCCAGCGCCGGTTCCGCAGTCGGCCTCGAATGACGAAAAATAACGGTCTCCTCCTGGAGCTCACAGCCAACTTGGCAAAAAGTTTCTAAGTGCCCACGGCCCTGCCGAGCTTTGGCGTCCGCTCAGCGCCGGTTCCGCAGTCGGCCTCGAATGACGAAAAATAACGGTGTCCTCCTGGAGCTCACAGCCAACTTGGCAAAAAGTTTCTAAGTGCCCACGGCCCTGCCGAGCTTTGGCGTCCGCCCAGCGCCGGTTCCGCAGTCGGCCTCGAATGACGAAAAATAACGGTCTCCTCCTGGAGCTCACAGCCAACTTGGCAAAAAGTTTCTAAGTGCCCACGGCCCTGCCGAGCTTTGGCGTCCGCTCAGCGCCGGTTCCGCAGTCGGCCTCGAATGACGAAAAATAACGGTCTCCTCCTGGAGCTCACAGCCAACTTGGCAAAAAGTTTCTAAGTGCCCACGGCCCTGCCGAGCTTTGGCGTCCGCTCAGCGCCGGTTCCGCAGTCGGCCTCGAATGACGAAAAATAACGGTGTCCTCCTGGAGCTCACAGCCAACTTGGCAAAAAGTTTCTAAGTGCCCACGGCCCTGCCGAGCTTTGGCGTCCGCCCAGCGCCGGTTCCGCAGTCGGCCTCGAATGACGAAAAATAACGGTCTCCTCCTGGAGCTCACAGCCAACTTGGCAAAAAGTTTCTAAGTGCCCACGGCCCTGCCGAGCTTTGGCGTCCGCTCAGCGCCGGTTCCGCAGTCGGCCTCGAATGACGAAAAATAACGGTCTCCTCCTGGAGCTCACAGCCAACTTGGCAAAAAGTTTCTAAGTGCCCACGGCCCTGCCGAGCTTTGGCGTCCGCCCAGCGCCGGTTCCGCAGTCGGCCTCGAATGACGAAAAATAACGGTCTCCTCCTGGAGCTCACAGCCAACTTGGCAAAAAGTTTCTAAGTGTCACATCTCTGAAAAAACGGCTAAGTGTCGACTTTCGAAAAAACGGCAAAGTGTCACATCTCTGAAAAAACGGCTAAGTGTCGACTTTCGAAAAAACGGCTAAGTGTCAACTTTCGAAAAAACGGCTAAGTGTCGCCTCTCTGAAAAAACGGCAAAGTGTCAACTTTCGAAAAAACGACAGAGTGTCGCCTCTCTGAAAAAACGACTAAGTGTCGACTCTGAGAAAATGGCAAAGTGCCCACGGCTCTGCGGGCTCGTGCATCCGACCCGCGCCGGTTCCCCAGCCGGCCTGAAATAAGGCAAAACCAGCCTCTCCGCCTGGAGCTCAGAGCCAACTTGGCGAATATTTTCTAAGTGCCCACGGCTCTGCGTGGCTACGGCGTCTGCCCAGCGCCGGTTCCTGGGTCGAACCCCGAGGACGAGGAATGCCGGTCTCCGCCTGGAGGTCCCAGCTTAATCGGCGAAAATTTTCTAAGTGCCCACGGCTCTGCCGGGCTCGTGCATCCGACCCGCGCCGGTTCCCCAGCCGGCCTGAAATAAGGCAAAACCAGGCTCTCCCCCTGGAGCTCAGAGCCAATTGTGGCGAAAAAACGACTAAGTGTCAACTTTCGAAAAAACGACTAAGTGTCAACTTTCCAAAAAAACGGCTAAGTGTCGACTTTCGAAAAAACGGCTAAGTGTCAACTTTCGAAAAAACGACTAAGTGTCGCCTCTGAAAAAACGACTAAGTGTCGCCTCTCTGAAAAAACGACTAAGTGCCCACGGCTCTGCGGGGCTTGTGAGTCCGCCCCGCGCCGGTTCGGCGGTCGGCCTCAAAAAGCGAAAAATCAGCCTCTCTCCCTGGAGCTCACCAAAAATTTGTCGAAATTTTTCTAAGTTCTCCTCGAGGTACCAGGGGGTGAGGTACCCGGGCTAAGGTGCAGTACCTTTTTTGGTCTTCAGGTGCGCCAGAGTACAATGAAATGGTCCCAGTAGTCAGTGTACTCATCGACTTTCCCCCCGTTTTCCAAAGCACCCCGTTTACGAGTATGGAGGAGATGGTGCTGGTCTCCCCACGGCGTCGGACACGCCGTCCTCGACAGCACAAGGTCGGATAGAAGACCTGAAAAGCGCCGTGGCACGCGCTGGAGGTGTCACTGTGGCGAAAAAGTGACTAAGTGTCAACTTTCGAAAAAACGGCTAAGTGTCAACTTTCGAAAAAACGGCTAAGTGTCAACTTTCGAAAAAACGGCTAAGTGTCAACTTTCGAAAAAACGACAAAGTGTCACCTCTCTGAAAAAACGGCAAAGTGTCAACTTTCGAAAAAACGGCTAAGTGTCAACTTTCGAAAAAACGACTAAGTGTCACCTCTCTGAAAAAATGGCAAAGTGTCAACTGCGAATGTGGTGGTGCATGGAAGGAAGTGGAGGACGGCCGCCTCCTTAAACACAGGCCGAAGAGGAGCGTCAGGGCCGGCTCCTTAAACACGGACCGAGTGTCGCCCTTAACACAGACCAAGCGGAGGACGGCCGCCTCCCTAAATACAGGCCGAACCGGAGCGCGAGGGCCAGGCTCCTTAAACACGGACCGAGTGTCGCCCTTAACACAGACCAAGGGGAGGACGGCCGCCTCCTTAAACACAGGCCGGAGAGGAGCGTCAGGGCCAGGCTCCTCAAACATGGACCGAGTGTCGCCCTTAACACAGACCAAGCGGAGGACGGCCGCCTCCCTAAATACAGGCCGAACCGGAGCGCGAGGGCCAGGCTCCTTAAACACGGACCGAGTGTCGCCCTTAACACAGACCAAGGGGAGGACGGCCGCCTCCTTAAACACAGGCCGGAGAGGAGCGTCAGGGCCAGGCTCCTTAAACATGGACCGAGTGTCGCCCTTAACACAGACCAAGGGGAGGACGGCCGCCTCCTTAAACACAGGCCGGAGAGGAGCGTCAGGGCCAGGCTCCTCAAACATGGACCGAGTGTCGCCCTTAACACAGACCAAGGGGAGGACGGCCGCCTCCTTAAACACAGGCCGGAGAGGAGCGTCAGGGCCAGGCTCCTCAAACATGGACCGAGTGTCGCCCTTAACACAGACCAAGGGGAGGACGGCCGCCTCCTTAAACACAGGCCGGAGAGGAGCGTCAGGGCCAGGCTCCTCAAACATGGACCGAGTGTCGCCCTTAACACAGACCAAGGGGAGGACGGCCGCCTCCTTAAACACAGGCCGGAGAGGAGCGTCAGGGCCAGGCTCCTCAAACATGGACCGAGTGTCGCCCTTAACACAGACCAAGCGGAGGACGGCCGCCTCCCTAAATACAGGCCGAACCGGAGCGCAAGTGTCGCTCCTTAAACACGGACCGAGTGGAGGACGGCCGCCTCCTTAAACACAGGCCGAACAAAATGACACAAAGTGTCAACTGCGAATGTTGTCCATCCAAGGAAGGAGCGTGATGCCCGGCCGGCTCCTTAAACACAGGCCGAGAGTCGCCCCGGACGGTCCGCCTCGCGGCGCCCGTCTGCTCGGATAAAATGACACAAAGTGTCAACTACGAATGTTGTCCATCCAAGGAGGGAGCGTGATGCCCGGCCGGCTCCGAAAACACAGGCCGAGAGTCGCCCCGGACGGTCCGCCTCGCGGCGCCCGTCTGCTCGGATAAAATGACACAAAGTGTCAACTGCGAATGTTGTCCATCCAAGGAAGGAGCGTGATGCCCGGCCGCCTCCTTAAACACAGGCCGAGAGTCGCCCCGGACGGTCCGCCTCGCGGCGCCCGCCCGCTCGGATAAAATGACACAAAGTGTCAACTACGAATGTTGTCCATCCAAGGAGGGAGCTTGAGGCCCGGCCGGCTCCGAAAACACAGGCCGAGAGTCGCCCCGGACGGTCCGCCTCTCGAGGCGCCCGCCCGCTCGGATAAAATGACACAAAGTGTCAACTACGAATGTTGTCCATCCAAGGAGGGAGCGTGATGCCCGGCCGGCTCCGAAAACACAGGCCGAGAGTCGCCCCGGACGGTCCGCCTCTCGAGGCGCCCGTCTGCTCGGATAAAATGACACAAAGTGTCAACTGCGAATGTTGTCCATCCAAGGAAGGAGCGTGATGCCCGGCCGGCTCCTTAAACACAGGCCGAGAGTCGCCCCGGACGGTCCGCCTCGCGGCGCCCGCCCGCTCGGATAAAATGACACAAAGTGTCAACTACGAATGTTGTCCATCCAAGGAGGGAGCTTGAGGCCCGGCCGGCTCCGAAAACACAGGCCGAGAGTCGCCCCGGACGGTCCGCCTCTCGAGGCGCCCGCCCGCTCGGATAAAATGACACAAAGTGTCAACTACGAATGTTGTCCATCCAAGGAGGGAGCGTGATGCCCGGCCGGCTCCGAAAACACAGGCCGAGAGTCGCCCCGGACGGTCCGCCTCGCGGCGCCCGCCCGC
>NC_141201.1:16390318-16405318 GCF_054491065.1 Syngnathus leptorhynchus | reverse complement strand
CTCCATAGCTCCATACCTCCAGAGCTCCAGAGCTCCATAGCACCAGAGCTCCATAGCTCCATAGCACCAGAGCTCCATAGCACCAGAGCTCCATAGCTCCATAGCACCAGAGCTCCATAGCTCCATAGCACCAGAGCTCCATAGCTCCATAGCACCAGAGCTCCATAGCACCAGAGCTCCATAGCTCCAGCCTGGGTGGCTGGTGGCTCCATAGCTCCATACTTCCATAGCTCCAGTCAGAGAGTTGGCGAAAATTGCACTAAGTGCGAAAGCCCATTCATTTACAAGGGCGTGTCCGCCAGGCGGCGACATTTCCCCGTTACCGGTGGCTGCGCGGCGGGTGAGTGACAGAGCTTATCCGAGCGGCTGGAACTCTGCGCCGGCGTGGTCGAGCGTGAGGCCTCGGCCCTTTGGCTGCCTGGTACCTAAAACACTTCCATTGATCCAGCCACGGAGGGTGCTGGCTGGTGGCTCCATACCTCCATAGCTCCATACCTCCAGAGCTCCAGAGCTCCATAGCACCAGAGCTCCATAGCTCCATAGCACCAGAGCTCCATAATACCAGAGCTCCATAGCTCCATAGCACCAGAGCTCCATAGCTCCATAGCACCAGAGCTCCATAGCTCCATAGCACCAGAGCTCCATAGCACCAGAGCTCCATAGCTCCATAGCACCAGAGCTCCATAGCTCCATAGCACCAGCTCCATAGCTCCATAGCACCAGAGCTCCATAGCTCCATAGCACCAGAGCTCCATAGCTCCATAGCACCAGAGCTCCATAGCTCCATAGCACCAGAGCTCCATAGCTCCATAGCACCAGAGATCCATAGCTCCATAGCACCAGAGCTCCATAGCTCCATAGCACCAGAGCTCCATAGCTCCATAGCACCAGAGCTCCATAGCTCCATAGCACCAGAGCTCCATAGCTCCATAGCTCCAGGGCTCCATAGCTCCAGGGCTCCATAGCTCCATAGCTCCAGGGCTCCATAGCTCCAGGGCTCCAGGGCTCCATAGCTCCATACCTCCAGAGCTCCATAGCTCCATACTTCCAGAGCTCCATAGCTCCATAGCGCCATACTTCCATAGCTCCATAGCTCCATACTTCCATAGCACCAGAGCTCCATACCTCCAGAGCTCCATAGCTCCAGCCTGGGTGGCTGGTGGCTCCATAGCTCCATACTTCCATAGCTCCAGTCAGAGAGTTGGCGAAAATTGCACTAAGTGCGAAAGCCCATTCATTTACAACGGCGTGTCCACAAGGCGGCGACATTTCCCCGTTACCGGTGGCTGCGCGGCGGGTGAGTGACAGAGCTTATCCGAGCGGCTGGAACTCTGCGCCGGCGTGGTCGAGCGTGAGGCCTCGGCCCTTTGGCTGCCTGGTACCTAAAACACTTCCATTGATCCAGCCTCGGAGGGTGCTGGCTGGTGGCTCCATACCTCCATAGCTCCATACCTCCAGAGCTCCAGAGCTCCATAGCACCAGAGCTCCATAGCTCCATAGCACCAGAGCTCCATAGCTCCATAGCACCAGAGCTCCATAGCTCCATAGCACCAGAGCTCCATAGCTCCATAGCACCAGAGCTCCATAGCTCCATAGCACCAGAGCTCCATAGCACCAGAGCTCCATAGCTCCATAGCACCAGAGCTCCATAGCTCCATAGCACCAGAGCTCCATAGCTCCATAGCACCAGAGCTCCATAGCTCCATAGCACCAGAGCTCCATAGCACCAGAGCTCCATAGCTCCATAGCACCAGAGCTCCATAGCTCCATAGCACCAGAGCTCCATAGCTCCATAGCACCAGAGCTCCATAGCACCAGAGCTCCATAGCTCCAGCCTGGGTGGCTGGTGGCTCCATAGCTCCATACTTCCATAGCTCCAGTCAGAGAGTTGGCGAAAATTGCACTAAGTGCGAAAGCCCATTCATTTACAAGGGCGTGTCCGCCAGGCGGCGACATTTCCCCGTTACCGGTGGCTGCGCGGCGGGTGAGTGACAGAGCTTATCCGAGCGGCTGGAACTCTGCGCCGGCGTGGTCGAGCGTGAGGCCTCGGCCCTTTGGCTGCCTGGTACCTAAAACACTTCCATTGATCCAGCCACGGAGGGTGCTGGCTGGTGGCTCCATACCTCCATAGCTCCATACCTCCAGAGCTCCAGAGCTCCATAGCACCAGAGCTCCATAGCTCCATAGCACCAGAGCTCCATAGCACCAGAGCTCCATAGCTCCATAGCACCAGAGCTCCATAGCTCCATAGCACCAGAGCTCCATAGCTCCATAGCACCAGAGCTCCATAGCACCAGAGCTCCATAGCTCCATAGCACCAGAGCTCCATAGCTCCATAGCACCAGAACTCCATAGCACCAGAGCTCCATAGCTCCATAGCACCAGAGCTCCATAGCTCCATAGCACCAGAGCTCCATAGCTCCATAGCACCAGAGCTCCATAGCTCCATAGCACCAGAGCTCCATAGCTCCATAGCACCAGAGCTCCATAGCTCCATAGCTCCAGGGCTCCATAGCTCCATAGCTCCAGGGCTCCATAGCTCCAGGGCTCCAGGGCTCCATAGCTCCAGGGCTCCATAGCTCCAGGGCTCCAGGGCTCCATAGCTCCATACCTCCAGAGCTCCATACCTCCAGAGCTCCAGAGCTCCATAGCACCAGAGCTCCATGGCTTCAGAGCTCCATAGCACCATAGCTCCATACCTCCAGAGCTCCATAGCTCCATAGCTCCATACCTCCAGAGCTCCATACCTCCAGAGCTCCATACCTCCAGAGCTCCATCGCTCCATAGCACCAGAGCTCCATAGCTCCATAGCACCAGAGCTCCATAGCACCAGAGCTCCATACTTCCATAGCACCAGAGCTCCATAGCTCCAGAGCTCCATAGCTCCAGCCTGGGTGGCTGGTGGCTCCATAGCTCCATACTTCCATAGCTCCAGTCAGAGAGTTGGCGAAAATTGCACTAAGTGCGAAAGCCCATTCATTTACAACGGCGTGTCCACAAGGCGGCGACATTTCCCCGTTACCGGTGGCTGCGCGGCGGGAGAGTGACAGAGCTCATCCGAGCGGCTGGAACTCTGCGCCGGCGTGGTCGAGCGTGAGGCCTCGGCACTTTGGCCGCCTGGTACCTAAACACTTCCATTGATCCAGCCACGGAGGGTGCTGGCTGGTGGCTCCATACCTCCATAGCTCCATACCTCCAGAGCTCCATAGCTCCATAGCACCAGAGCTCCATAGCTCCATAGCACCAGAGCTCCATAGCTCCATAGCACCAGAGCTCCATAGCTCCATAGCACCAGAGCTCCATAGCTCCATAGCACCAGAGCTCCATAGCTCCATAGCACCAGAGCTCCATAGCTCCATAGCACCAGAGCTCCATAGCTCCATAGCACCAGAGCTCCATAGCTCCATAGCACCAGAGCTCCATACCTCCATAGCTCCATACCTCCAGAGCTCCATAGCTCCATAGCACCAGAGCTCCATAGCTCCATAGCACCAGAGCTCCATAGCTCCATAGCACCAGAGCTCCATAGCTCCATAGCACCAGAGCTCCATAGCTCCATAGCACCAGAGCTCCATAGCTCCATAGCACCAGAGCTCCATAGCTCCAGAGCTCCATAGCTCCAGAGCTCCATAGCTCCATAGCTCCATACTTCCATAGCTCCAGAGCTCCATGGCTCCATACTTCCATAGCTCCAGAGCTCCAGGGCTCCATAGCTCCATACCTCCAGAGCTCCATACCTCCAGAGCTCCATACCTCCAGAGCTCCATACCTCCAGAGCTCCATAGCTCCATAGCACCAGAGCTCCATAGCTCCATAGCACCAGAGCTCCATAGCACCAGAGCTCCATAGCACCAGAGCTCCATAGCTCCATAGCACCAGAGCTCCATAGCTCCATAGCACCAGAGCTCCATACTTCCAGAGCTCCATAGCTCCATAGCTCCATAGCTCCATAGCACCATAGCTCCATACTTCCAGAGCTCCATAGCTCCATAGCTCCATACTTCCATAGCTCCATAGCTCCATACTTCCATAGCACCAGAGCTCCATACCTCCAGAGCTCCATAGCTCCAGCCTGGGTGGCTGGTGGCTCCATAGCTCCATACTTCCATAGCTCCAGTCAGAGAGTTGGCGAAAATTGCACTAAGTGCGAAAGCCCATTCATTTACAAGGGCGTGTCCGCCAGGCGGCGACATTTCCCCGTTACCGGTGGCTGCGCGGCAGGAGAGTGACAGAGCTTATCCGAGCGGCTGGAACTCTGCGCCGGCGTGGTCGAACGGCTGGCCTCGGTAGTTGAGGTACCAGGGGTGGGCCGGGGAGCTCCAGGCGGGTCTTGTGAGAGAGTGAAGCCGAGCGGCTGGAACTCTCGGCCGGCGTGGTCGAGCGGCTGGCCTCGGTAGTTGAGGTACCAGGGGTAGGCCGGGGAGCTCCAGGCGGGTCTTGTGAGAGAGTGAAGCCGAGCGGCTGGAACTCTCGGCCGGCCTGGTCGAGCGGCTGGCCTCGGTAGTTGAGGTACCAGGGGTGGGCTGGGGAGCTCCAGGCGGGGCTTGTGAGAGAGTGAAGCCGAGCGGCTGGAACTCTGGGCCGGTGTGGTTGAGCCACGGAGGGTGCTGGCTGGTGGCTCCATAGCTCCATAGCTCCATAGCTCCATAGCTCCATACTTCCATAGCTCCATAGCTCCATACTTCCATAGCTCCAGACTTCCATAGCTCCATAGCTCCATACTTCCATAGCTCCATACATCCATAGCTCCATAGCTCCATACTTCCATAGCTCCATAGCTCCATAGCTCCATAGCCCCAGAGCTCCATAGCTCCATAGCTCCATAGCTCCATAGCTCCATAGCTCCAGAGCTCCAAACTTCCATAGCTCCAGAGCTCCAGCCTGGCTGGTGGCTCCATAGCTCCATACTTGCAGCCACGGAGCTGGCGAAAATTGCACTAAGTGCGAAAGCCCATTCATTTACAAGGGCGTGTCCACAAGGCGGCGACATTTCCCCGTTACCGGTGGCTGCTTAGCGGGAGAGTGGCAGAGCTTATCCGAGCGGCTGGAACTCTGCGCCGGCGTGGTCGAGCGGCTGGCCTCGGTAGTTGAGGTACCAGGGGCGGGCTGGGGAGCTCCAGGCGGGGCTTGTGAGAGAGTGAAGCCGAGCGGCTGGAACTCTGGGCCGGCCTGGTCGAGCGGCTGGCCTCGGTAGTTGAGGTACCAGGGGCGGGCTGGGGAGCTCCAGGCGGGGCTTGTGAGAGAGTGTAGCCGAGCGGCTGGAACTCTGGGCCGGCGTGGTTGAGCAGCATGCCCGCGGAGGTGGCTCTTCCATAGGCACGGAGGGTGCTGGAGCTCCACACTTCCATAGGCAGGGAGGGTGCTGGAGCTCCACACTTCCATAGGCAGGGAGGGTGCTGGAGCTCCACACTTCCATAGGCAGGGAGGGTGCTGGAGCTCCACACTTCCATAGGCAGGGAGGGTGCTGGAGCTCCACACTTCCATAGGCAGGGAGGGTGCTGGCACATCCACACTTCCAGCCACGGAGCATGCTGGCACTTCCACCTTGCTTGCTAAGTCGGCGTGATCTTGCCCAAAAAGTCCCTCCTCACCTCCAGCTGGAAGTGGAAAAAAATCCTCCACCTGCTTGGCCGAGGTTCTGGAAGCCAGCAGCTCGCAGAATGTTGCCAAAGTTTCACTGGAAGGAAAAGAAAAGAGAAGACCGAGTGCGCATTTCACCTACCGCCGAATGTCCACAAGAGGGAAGTGTCACTCCGTCGCAGAATCTGCGCCGACGCACTCGGCACCCTTCGAATTTATGGTGCCGGTGCGGGTGTTCTGGGTGCAAAAAGGCCGCCCAAGTGGTAGAAAAAAATCAGACTTCGTCTCTTAGGTCGAAATTAATGCCAAGTTTTGAAATGCGCTGGCAGGGGTGGACCAGGGCCCGTTACAAGTGCTTAGCCGAGGTCCTGGAAGCCTAACCCGGCGTGATCTTGTGCAAAAAGCCGCTGCTGAGCTCCAGCTGGAAGTGTAAAAAGAACCGGGCTGGATCAAAAAAAGAACCGGGCGGCCCGTTAAAATTGCTTAGCCGAGGTCCTGGAACCCTAACCCGGCGTGATCTTGTGCAAAAAGCCGCTGCTGAGCTCCAGCTGGAAGTGTAAAAAGAACCGGGCTGGTTCAAAAAAAGAACCGGGCGACCCGTTAGAAGTGCTTAGCCGAGGTCCTGGAAGCCTAACCCGGCGTGATCTTGTGCGAAAAGCCGCTGCTGAGCTCCAGCTGGAAGTGGAAAAAGAACCGGGCTGGATCAAAAAAGAACCGGGCGACCCGTTAAAATTGCTTAGCCGAGGTCCTGGAAGCCTAACACGGCGTGATCTTGTGCAAAAAGCCGCTCCCGAGCTCCAGCTGGAAGTGTAAAAAGAACCAGGCTGGATAAAAAAAAAGAACCGGGCTGGATCAAAAAAAGAACCGGGCGACCCGTTAAAATTGCTTAGCCGAGGTCCTGGAAGCCTAACACGGCGTGATCTTGTGCAAAAAGCCGCTCCCGAGCTCCAGCTGGAAGTGTAAAAAGAACCGGGCTGGATAAAAAAAGAACCGGGCTGGATCAAAAAAGAACCGGGCGACCCGTTAAAATTGCTGAGCCGAGGTCCTGGAAGCCTAACACGGCGTGATCTTGTGCAAAAAGCCGCTCCCGAGCTCCAGCTGGAAGTGTAAAAAGAACCGGGCTGGATAAAAAAAGAACCGGGCTGGATCAAAAAAAGAACCGGGCGACCCGTTAAAATTGCTTAGCCGAGGTCCTGGAAGCCTAACACGGCGTGTTCTTGTGCAAAAAGCCGCTCCCGAGCTCCAGCTGGAAGTGTAAAAAGAACCGGGCTGGATAAAAAAAGAACCGGGCTGGATCAAAAAAGAACCGGGCGACCCGTTAAAATTGCTTAGCCGAGGTCCTGGAAGCCTAACACGGCGTGTTGTTGTGCAAAAAGCCGCTCCCGAGCTCCAGCTGGAAGTGTAAAAAGAACCAGGCTGGATAAAAAAAAGAACCGGGCTGGATCAAAAAAGAACCGGGCGACCCGTTAAAATTGCTGAGCCGAGGTCCTGGAAGCCTAACACGGCGTGATCTTGTGCAAAAAGCCGCTCCCGAGCTCCAGCTGGAAGTGTAAAAAGAACCGGGCTGGATAAAAAAAAGAACCGGGCTGGATCAAAAAAAGAACCGGGCGACCCGTTAAAATTGCTTAGCCGAGGTCCTGGAAGCCTAACACGGCGTGATCTTGTGCAAAAAGCCGCTGCCGAGCTCCAGCTGGAAGTGTAAAAAGAACCGGGCTGGATAAAAAAAGAACCGGGCTGGATCAAAAAAAGAACCGGGCGACCCGTTAAAATTGCTTAGCCGAGGTCCTGGAAGCCTAACACGGCGTGATCTTGTGCAAAAAGCCGCTCCCGAGCTCCAGCTGGAAGTGTAAAAAGAACCGGGCTGGATAAAAAAAGAACCGGGCTGGATCAAAAAAGAACCGGGCGACCCGTTAAAATTGCTTAGCCGAGGTCCTGGAAGCCTAACCCGGCGTGATCTTGTGCAAAAAGCCGCTCCCGAGCTCCAGCTGGAAGTGTAAAAAGAACCGGGCTGGATAAAAAAAAGAACCGGGCTGGATCAAAAAAGAACCGGGCGACCCGTTAAAATTGCTTAGCCGAGGTCCTGGAAGCCTAACACGGCGTGATCTTGTGCAAAAAGCCGCTCCCGAGCTCCAGCTGGAAGTGTAAAAAGAACCGGGCTGGATAAAAAAAGAACCGGGCTGGATCAAAAAAGAACCGGGGGACCCGTTAAAATTGCTTAGCCGAGGTCCTGGAAGCCTAACCCGGCGTGATCTTGTGCAAAAAGCCGCTCCCGAGCTCCAGCTGGAAGTGTAAAAAGAACCGGGCTGGATAAAAAAAAGAACCGGGCTGGATCAAAAAAGAACCGGGCGACCCGTTAAAATTGCTTAGCCGAGGTCCTGGAAGCCTAACACGGCGTGATCTTGTGCAAATAGCCGCTCCCGAGCTCCAGCTGGAAGTGTAAAAAGAACCAGGCTGGATAAAAAAAAGAACCGGGCTGGATCAAAAAAGAACCGGGCGACCCGTTAAAATTGCTTAGCCGAGGTCCTGGAAGCCTAACCCGGCGTGATCTTGTGCAAAAAGCCGCTCCCAAGCTCCAGCTGGAAGTGTAAAAAGAACCGGGCTGGATAAAAAAAAGAACCGGGCTGGATCAAAAAAGAACCGGGCGACCCGTTAAAATTGCTTAGCCGAGGTCCTGGAAGCCTAACACGGCGTGTTCTTGTGCAAAAAGCCGCTCCCGAGCTTCAGCTGGAAGTGTAAAAAGAACCGGGCTGGATAAAAAAAGAACCGGGCTGGATAAAAAAAAGAACCGGGCGACCCGTTAAAATTGCTTAGCCGAGGTCCTGGAAGCCTAACACGGCGTGATCTTGTGCAAAAAGCCGCTCCCGAGCTCCAGCTGGAAGTGTAAAAAGAACCGGGCTGGATAAAAAAAGAACCGGGCTGGATAAAAAAAGAACCGGGGGACCCGTTAAAATTGCTTAGCCGAGGTCCTGGAAGCCTAACCCGGCGTGATCTTGTGCAAAAAGCCGCTCCCGAGCTCCAGCTGGAAGTGTAAAAAGAACCGGGCTGGATAAAAAAAAGAACCGGGCTGGATCAAAAAAGAACCGGGCGACCCGTTAAAATTGCTTAGCCGAGGTCCTGGAAGCCTAACACGGCGTGATCTTGTGCAAATAGCCGCTCCCGAGCTCCAGCTGGAAGTGTAAAAAGAACCAGGCTGGATAAAAAAAAGAACCGGGCTGGATCAAAAAAGAACCGGGCGACCCGTTAAAATTGCTTAGCCGAGGTCCTGGAAGCCTAACCCGGCGTGATCTTGTGCAAAAAGCCGCTCCCAAGCTCCAGCTGGAAGTGTAAAAAGAACCGGGCTGGATAAAAAAAAGAACCGGGCTGGATCAAAAAAGAACCGGGCGACCCGTTAAAATTGCTTAGCCGAGGTCCTGGAAGCCTAACACGGCGTGTTCTTGTGCAAAAAGCCGCTCCCGAGCTTCAGCTGGAAGTGTAAAAAGAACCGGGCTGGATAAAAAAAGAACCGGGCTGGATCAAAAAAAGAACCGGGCGACCCGTTAAAATTGCTTAGCCGAGGTCCTGGAAGCCTAACACGGCGTGATCTTGTGCAAAAAGCCGCTCCCGAGCTCCAGCTGGAAGTGTAAAAAGAACCGGGCTGGATAAAAAAAAGAACCGGGCTGGATCAAAAAAGAACCGGGCGACCCGTTAAAATTGCTTAGCCGAGGTCCTGGAAGCCTAACACGGCGTGATCTTGTGCAAAAAGCCGCTCCCGAGCTCCAGCTGGAAGTGTAAAAAGAACCGGGCTGGATAAAAAAAAAGAACCGGGCGGCCCGTTAAAATTGCTTAGCCGAGGTCCTGGAAGCCTAACCCGGCGTGATCTTGTGCAAATAGCCGCTGCCGAGCTCCAGCTGGAAGTGTGAAAAGAACCGGGCTGGATAAAAAAAAGAACCGGGCTGGATCAAAAAAGAACCGGGCGACCCGTTAAAATTGCTTAGCCGAGGTCCTGGAAGCCTAACACGGCGTGATCTTGTGCAAAAAGCCGCTCCCGAGCTCCAGCTGGAAGTGTAAAAAGAACCGGGCTGGATAAAAAAAGAACCGGGCTGGATCAAAAAAGAACCGGGCGACCCGTTAAAATTGCTTAGCCGAGGTCCTGGAAGCCTAACCCGGCGTGATCTTGCCCGAAATTCGGCCTCTATACTTCCATTTTAGGTACCAGGCGCTCATAGTGTGTTGGTCCCACTAGTCAGTGTACTGGTCCCACTCGCTAGTGTACTGGTCCCCCTAGTCAGTGTACTCATCCAGTTACCCCCCGTTTTCCAAAACACCATCGGCACGTATAAGGGGGGGACTCCTGAGAGAGATGAGGTATATGGCAGCGCAACACCAATCCGCTCCGCGCTGGTTCCCATGTCGGCTACGGATGAATAAAACCAGCCTGTCCCCCCTGGAGCTCACGAGACACGGAATTTTTTCTAAGTGCCAACGGCTCTTCCGAGCAAACGTGTCCGCTCCGGCTGGTTCCCCCGTCGGCCTCGAATGACGAAAAATGCCGGTCTCCGCCCGGAGCTCATGACAAACGAAAAATTTTCTAAGTGCCAACGGCACTAGCGAGCGAATGTGTCCGCTCGGCGCTGGTTCCCGGGTCGAACCCGGAAGACGAAAAACGCCGGTCCTCGCCCGGAGCTCATGACAAACGAAAAATTTTCTAAGTGCCAACGGCACTAGCGAGCGAATGTGTCCGCTCGGCGCTGGTTCCCGGGTCGAACCCGGAAGACGAAAAACGCCGGTCCTCGCCCGGAGCTCATGACAAACGAAAAATTTTCTAAGTGCCAACGGCACTAGCGAGCGAATGTGTCCGCTCGGCGCTGGTTCCCGGGTCGAACCCGGAAGACGAAAAACGCCGGTCCTCGCCTGGAGGTCCCAGCAAAATCAGCGAAAAAACGACTAAGTGTCAACTTTCAAAAAAACGACTAAGTGTCAACTTTCGAAAAAACGGCTAAGTGTCGACTTTCGAAAAAACGGCTAAGTGTCGCCTTTCGAAAAAACGACTAAGTGTCGCCTCTCTGAAAAAACGACTAAGTGCCCACGGCTCTGCGGGGCTTGTGAGTCCGCCCCGCGCCGGTTCGGCGGTCGGCCTCAAAAAGCGAAAAATCAGCCTCTCTCCCTGGAGCTCACCAAAAATTTGTCGAAATTTTTCTAAGTTCTCCTCGAGGTACCAGGGGGTGAGGTACCCGGGCTAAGGTGCAGTACCTTTTTTGGTCTTCAGGTGCGCCAGAGTACAATGAAATGGTCCCAGTAGTCAGTGTACTCATCGACTTTCCCCCCGTTTTCCAAAGCACCTCGTTTACGAGTATGGAGGAGATGGTGCTGGTCTCCCCACGGCGTCGGACACGCCGTCCTCGACAGCACAAGGTCGGATAGAAGACCTGAAAAGCGCCGTGGCACGCGCTGGAGGTGTTACTGTGGCGAAAAAGTGACTAAGTGTCAACTTTCGAAAAAACGGCTAAGTGTCAACTTTCGAAAAAACGGCTAAGTGTCAACTTTCGAAAAAACGGCTAAGTGTCACCTCTCTGAAAAAACGGCAAAGTGTCAACTTTCGAAAAAACGACTAAGTGTCAACTTTCGAAAAAACGACTAAGTGTCACCTCTCTGAAAAAATGGCAAAGTGTCAACTGCGAATGTGGTGGTGCATGGAAGGAAGTGGAGGACGGCCGCCTCCTTAAACACAGGCCGAAGAGGAGCGTCAGGGCCGGCTCCTTAAACACGGACCGAGTGTCGCCCTTAACACAGACCAAGCGGAGGACGGCCGCCTCCCTAAATACAGGCCGAACCGGAGCGCGAGGGCCGCTCCTTAAACACGGACCGAGTGTCGCCCTTAACACAGACCAAGGGGAGGACGGCCGCCTCCTTAAACACAGGCCGGAGAGGAGCGTCAGGGCCAGGCTCCTCAAACATGGACCGAGTGTCGCCCTTAACACAGACCAAGGGGAGGACGGCCGCCTCCTTAAACACAGGCCGGAGAGGAGCGTCAGGGCCAGGCTCCTCAAACATGGACCGAGTGTCGCCCTTAACACAGACCAAGGGGAGGACGGCCGCCTCCTTAAACACAGGCCGGAGAGGAGCGTCAGGGCCAGGCTCCTCAAACATGGACCGAGTGTCGCCCTTAACACAGACCAAGGGGAGGACGGCCGCCTCCTTAAACACAGGCCGGAGAGGAGCGTCAGGGCCAGGCTCCTCAAACATGGACCGAGTGTCGCCCTTAACACAGACCAAGGGGAGGACGGCCGCCTCCTTAAACACAGGCCGGAGAGGAGCGTCAGGGCCAGGCTCCTCAAACATGGACAGAGTGTCGCCCTTAACACAGACCAAGGGGAGGACGGCCGCCTCCTTAAACACAGGCCGGAGAGGAGCGTCAGGGCCAGGCTCCTCAAACATGGACCGAGTGTCGCCCTTAACACAGACCAAGGGGAGGACGGCCGCCTCCTTAAACACAGGCCGGAGAGGAGCGTCAGGGCCAGGCTCCTCAAACATGGACCGAGTGTCGCCCTTAACACAGACCAAGCGGAGGACGGCCGCCTCCCTAAATACAGGCCGAACCGGAGCGCGAGTGTCGCTCCTTAAACACGGACCGAGTGGAGGACGGCCGCCTCCTTAAACACAGGCCGAACAAAATGACACAAAGTGTCAACTGCGAATGTTGTCCATCCAAGGAAGGAGCGTGATGCCCGGCCGGCTCCTTAAACACAGGCCGAGAGTCGCCCCGGACGGTCCGCCTCGCGGCGCCCGTCTGCTCGGATAAAATGACACAAAGTGTCAACTACGAATGTTGTCCATCCAAGGAGGGAGCGTGATGCCCGGCCGGCTCCGAAAACACAGGCCGAGAGTCGCCCCGGACGGTCCGCCTCGCGGCGCCCGTCTGCTCGGATAAAATGACACAAAGTGTCAACTGCGAATGTTGTCCATCCAAGGAAGGAGCGTGATGCCCGGCCGGCTCCTTAAACACAGGCCGAGAGTCGCCCCGGACGGTCCGCCTCGCGGCGCCCGCCCGCTCGGATAAAATGACACAAAGTGTCAACTACGAATGTTGTCCATCCAAGGAGGGAGCTTGAGGCCCGGCCGGCTCCGAAAACACAGGCCGAGAGTCGCCCCGGACGGTCCGCCTCTCGAGGCGCCCGCCCGCTCGGATAAAATGACACAAAGTGTCAACTACGAATGTTGTCCATCCAAGGAGGGAGCGTGATGCCCGGCCGGCTCCGAAAACACAGGCCGAGAGTCGCCCCGGACGGTCCGCCTCTCGAGGCGCCCGTCTGCTCGGATAAAATGACACAAAGTGTCAACTGCGAATGTTGTCCATCCAAGGAAGGAGCGTGATGCCCGGCCGGCTCCGAAAACACAGGCCGAGAGTCGCCCCGGACGGTCCGCCTCGCGGCGCCCGCCCGCTCGGATAAAATGACACAAAGTGTCAACTACGAATGTTGTCCATCCAAGGAGGGAGCTTGAGGCCCGGCCGGCTCCGAAAACACAGGCCGAGAGTCGCCCCGGACGGTCCGCCTCTCGAGGCGCCCGCCCGCTCGGATAAAATGACACAAAGTGTCAACTACGAATGTTGTCCATCCAAGGAGGGAGCGTGATGCCCGGCCGGCTCCGAAAACACAGGCCGAGAGTCGCCCCGGACGGTCCGCCTCGCGGCGCCCGCCCGCTCGGATAAAATGACACAAAGTGTCAACTACGAATGTTGTCCATCCAAGGAGGGAGCTTGAGGCCCGGCCGGCTCCGAAAACACAGGCCGAGAGTCGCCCCGGACGGTCCGCCTCTCGAGGCGCCCGCCCGCTCGGATAAAATGACACAAAGTGTCAACTACGAATGTTGTCCATCCAAGGAGGGAGCGTGATGCCCGGCCGGCTCCGAAAACACAGGCCGAGATTCGACCCCGGACGGGCCGTCTTCTCCCGGCGCCCGCCCGCGTACGCCCCCCCTCCCCGGTCGCCCGTCTGCTCCCGGCGGGCCTCCGAGTACCCCCTCACCCAACTGACCGACTGGCACTCATGACCCGCCTTGGTAGGGCCTCCATCGGCCTCGGCTCGTCCGACGTCGGGTGGACGGTTCCTACCCACTGCGGGTCGCACTCTAGCGCCCCGGCCGCCGCGTGAGCGTGCGCTCCCCGCGCCGCCCCGCAGGCCCCGGCGCGACCGTACTGCGGCGAGACCGAGACGACCCGGTTTGGCATCCATCCCACCTAGCCACGATCCACGGAGGCCGAGCGAGCGGCTGAGTGTCGGGCGCCGCGCGTGCGAGCGTCCGCCGGCCGCGCCGGTCCTTCCGCGAATGTCGTTTCTCAAACCCTCCGGCTTGATAGCGGCGGCACCACGGGAAGCCGTCCACACACACCGTCCGACCTCTATCCGAAAAGCCTTCCCGACCAACCGCGGTCGCGGGGGCGTCTGTCGCTCCGCATCGGGGGGGCGTATGGCTTCCGCGCTACGCGCTGCGGGCTCGGGGGGGCCGCAACGGCTGAGTCTGACTCGGCCGGGGCGCAGCTTCCCTCCCGGCAGTCAGCAATAGTGCCGATCGCGCCTGCCACCAGCCCCCTCCCCGACGGGTTCGTCGGCGCCGGCTGGCCGCCGTCCGCCTTCGTTCCCCGAGGGTTCCCAACCAGCGCCGATCCAACTCCGCATCCTGGCCGCACGCAGTGCGTGCCTCGCGCGGGTAAGTCGCCGGCGCAGCGCCGCAGCTCCCGACCCCCGCGTACGGGAATAGTTGAGGGCCTCAGCGGGCCGCACCGACCGAGTCCGACTCGGGCCGGGGCGCAGATTCCCGCTTGGGTGACCGAACGTTCTCTGCTCGGGCCGGAGGGCCGACGCCCGTCCCCCCCCGTCGTCCCCCACGGACCGCCTCCGAGGCCACTTCGCACGGCTCATCCTCGGCTCCCTACCAATGCTTAATCGATGGGGCCGCCCGGCCGGATTCGCGCCCCCCTGTCCACCGCGAGTCTCCCCAGACTAACCCGAGTTACCGCCCAGCTCGCCTAACCTTGCACTCGCTCTGCCAAACGGTCGTGTAGTCGGCGGGCCGTCCTACGGGTCGCCCTCCCTCCCCAAACGCGCGGCGGGATAGCGGCAAGGCGGCGGCGGCCAGCGGCGTCGGGGCGCTCGCACCGGAGAAGAGGCGTCTTACGAGGCCGGGCGCAGCTCCCTCTCGTTTACTTGCTGAGTAGCGGCGCTCGAAGGTTCCGCGGCGAGCGCGGCTCATCCCATTGAATGTCCCTGCACCAGGCTCCATCGAAGGGCCGCCCGGCCGGATTCGCACCCCCCTGTCCACCGCGAAGTCCCCTCGACTAACCCGAGTTACCGCCCAGTTCGCCTAACCTTGCATCGCCCCGCCAAACGAGCGAGTTGTCGGCCGTCCTGCGGGTCGCCACCGGCCCCAAACGTGCGGAGGGAT
>NC_141201.1:16362818-16380318 GCF_054491065.1 Syngnathus leptorhynchus | reverse complement strand
GCCCCGGAGCTCCATACTTCCATAGCCCCAGAGCTCCATAGCTCCAGACTTCCATAGCTCCATACTTCCATAGCTCCATAGCTCCATAGCTCCATACTTCCATAGCTCCAGCCGCGGAGGGTGCTGGCTGGTGGCTCCATAGCTCCATACTTCCATACTTGCAGCCACGGAGTTGGCTAAAATTGCACTAAGTGCGAAAGCCCATTCATTTACAACGGCGTGTCCGCCAGGCGGCGACATTTCCCCGTTACCGGTGGCTGCGCGGCGGGTGAGTGACAGAGCTTATCCGAGCGGCTGGAACTCTGCGCCGGCGTGGTCGAGCGTGAGGCCTCGGCCCTTTGGCTGCCTGGTACCTAAAACACTTCCATTGATCCAGCCACGGAGGGTGCTGGCTGGTGGCTCCATACCTCCATAGCTCCATACCTCCAGAGCTCCAGAGCTCCATAGCACCAGAGCTCCATAGCTCCATAGCACCAGAGCTCCATAGCACCAGAGCTCCATAGCTCCATAGCACCAGAGCTCCATAGCTCCATAGCACCAGAGCTCCATAGCTCCATAGCACCAGAGCTCCATAGCACCAGAGCTCCATAGCTCCAGCCTGGGTGGCTGGTGGCTCCATAGCTCCATACTTCCATAGCTCCAGTCAGAGAGTTGGCGAAAATTGCACTAAGTGCGAAAGCCCATTCATTTACAAGGGCGTGTCCGCCAGGCGGCGACATTTCCCCGTTACCGGTGGCTGCGCGGCGGGTGAGTGACAGAGCTTATCCGAGCGGCTGGAACTCTGCGCCGGCGTGGTCAAGCGTGAGGCCTCGGCCCTTTGGCTGCCTGGTACCTAAAACACTTCCATTGATCCAGCCACGGAGGGTGCTGGCTGGTGGCTCCATACCTCCATAGCTCCATACCTCCAGAGCTCCAGAGCTCCATAGCACCAGAGCTCCATAGCTCCATAGCACCAGAGCTCCATAATACCAGAGCTCCATAGCTCCATAGCACCAGAGCTCCATAGCTCCATAGCACCAGAGCTCCATAGCTCCATAGCACCAGAGCTCCATAGCACCAGAGCTCCATAGCTCCATAGCACCAGAGCTCCATAGCTCCATAGCACCAGCTCCATAGCTCCATAGCACCAGAGCTCCATAGCTCCATAGCACCAGAGCTCCATAGCTCCATAGCACCAGAGCTCCATAGCTCCATAGCACCAGAGCTCCATAGCTCCATAGCACCAGAGCTCCATAGCTCCATAGCACCAGAGCTCCATAGCTCCATAGCACCAGAGCTCCATAGCTCCATAGCACCAGAGCTCCATAGCTCCATAGCACCAGAGCTCCATAGCTCCATAGCTCCAGGGCTCCATAGCTCCAGGGCTCCATAGCTCCATAGCTCCAGGGCTCCATAGCTCCAGGGCTCCAGGGCTCCATAGCTCCATACCTCCAGAGCTCCATAGCTCCATACTTCCAGAGCTCCATAGCTCCATAGCGCCATACTTCCATAGCTCCATAGCTCCATACTTCCATAGCACCAGAGCTCCATACCTCCAGAGCTCCATAGCTCCAGCCTGGGTGGCTGGTGGCTCCATAGCTCCATACTTCCATAGCTCCAGTCAGAGAGTTGGCGAAAATTGCACTAAGTGCGAAAGCCCATTCATTTACAAGGGCGTGTCCGCCAGGCGGCGACATTTCCCCGTTACCGGTGGCTGCGCGGCGGGTGAGTGACAGAGCTTATCCGAGCGGCTGGAACTCTGCGCCGGCGTGGTCGAGCGTGAGGCCTCGGCCCTTTGGCTGCCTGGTACCTAAAACACTTCCATTGATCCAGCCACGGAGGGTGCTGGCTGGTGGCTCCATACCTCCATAGCTCCATACCTCCAGAGCTCCAGAGCTCCATAGCACCAGAGCTCCATAGCTCCATAGCACCAGAGCTCCATAGCACCAGAGCTCCATAGCTCCATAGCACCAGAGCTCCATAGCTCCATAGCACCAGAGCTCCATAGCTCCATAGCACCAGAGCTCCATAGCACCAGAGCTCCATAGCTCCATAGCACCAGAGCTCCATAGCTCCATAGCACCAGAGCTCCATAGCACCAGAGCTCCATAGCTCCATAGCACCAGAGCTCCATAGCTCCATAGCACCAGAGCTCCATAGCTCCATAGCACCAGAGCTCCATAGCTCCATAGCACCAGAGCTCCATAGCTCCATAGCACCAGAGCTCCATAGCTCCATAGCTCCAGGGCTCCATAGCTCCATAGCTCCAGGGCTCCATAGCTCCAGGGCTCCAGGGCTCCATAGCTCCAGGGCTCCATAGCTCCAGGGCTCCAGGGCTCCATAGCTCCATACCTCCAGAGCTCCATACCTCCAGAGCTCCAGAGCTCCATAGCACCAGAGCTCCATGGCTTCAGAGCTCCATAGCACCATAGCTCCATACCTCCAGAGCTCCATAGCTCCATAGCTCCATACCTCCAGAGCTCCATACCTCCAGAGCTCCATACCTCCAGAGCTCCATCGCTCCATAGCACCAGAGCTCCATAGCTCCATAGCACCAGAGCTCCATAGCACCATAGCTCCATACCTCCAGAGCTCCAGGGCTCCATAGCTCCATACCTCCAGAGCTCCATACCTCCAGAGCTCCATACCTCCAGAGCTCCATAGCTCCATAGCACCAGAGCTCCATGGCTTCAGAGCTCCATAGCACCATAGCTCCATACCTCCAGAGCTCCAGGGCTCCATAGCTCCATACCTCCAGAGCTCCATACCTCCAGAGCTCCATACCTCCAGAGCTCCATAGCTCCATAGCACCAGAGCTCCATAGCTCCATAGCACCAGAGCTCCATAGCACCAGAGCTCCATAGCTCCATAGCACCAGAGCTCCATAGCTCCATAGCACCAGAGCTCCATAGCTCCATAGCACCAGAGCTCCATAGCTCCATAGCACCAGAGCTCCATAGCTCCATAGCACCAGAGCTCCATACTTCCATAGCTCCATACTTCCATAGCACCAGAGCTCCATACTTCCATAGCACCAGAGCTCCATACTTCCATAGCACCAGAGCTCCATACCTCCAGAGCTCCATACCTCCAGAGCTCCATAGCTCCATAGCACCAGAGCTCCAGAGCTCCATACCTCCAGAGCTCCATAGCTCCATACTTCCATAGCACCAGAGCTCCATACTTCCATAGCTCCAGTCAGAGAGTTGGCGAAAATTGCACTAAGTGCGAAAGCCCATTCATTTACAAGGGCGTGTCCACAAGGCGGCGACATTTCCCCGTTACCGGTGGCTGCTTAGCGGGAGAGTGACAGAGCTTATCCGAGCGGCTGGAACTCTGGGCCGGCCTGGTCGAGCGGCTGGCCTCGGTAGTTGAGGTACCAGGGGTGGGCTGGGGAGCTCCAGGCGGGGCTTGTGAGAGAGTGAAGCCGAGCGGCTGGAACTCTGGGCCGGCCTGGTCGAGCGGCTGGCCTCGGTAGTTGAGGTACCAGGGGCGGGCTGGGGAGCTCCAGGCGGGGCTTGTGAGAGAGTGAAGCCGAGCGGCTGGAACTCTGGGCCGGCCTGGTCGAGCGGCTGGCCTCGGTAGTTGAGGTACCAGGGGCGGGCTGGGGAGCTCCAGGCGGGGCTTGTGAGAGAGTGAAGCCGAGCGGCTGGAACTCTGGGCCGGCGTGGTTGAGCCACGGAGGGTGCTGGCTGGTGGCTCCATAGCTCCATAGCTCCATAGCTCCATACTTCCATAGGTCCATACTTCCATAGCCCCAGAGCTCCATAGCTCCATAGCTCCATAGCTCCAGAGCTCCATAGCACCATACCTCCATACCTCCAGAGCTCCATAGCTCCATAGCTCCATACTTCCGTAGCTCCATACCTCCATACTTCCATAGCTGCAGAGCACCAGAGCTCCATAGCTCCATAGCTTCAGAGCTCCATAGCACCATACCTCCATACCTCCAGAGCTCCATAGCTCCATACTTCCATAGCTCCAGACCTCCATAGCCCCAGAGCTCCATAGCTCCAGAGCTCCAGAGCTCCATACTTCCATAGCTCCAGAGCTCCAGCCTGTCTGGTGGCTCCATAGCTCCATAGCTCCATACTTGCAACCACGGAGCTGGCGAAAATTGCACTAAGTGCGAAAGCCCATTCATTTACAAGGGCGTGTCCACAAGGCGGCGACATTTCCCCGTTACCGGTGGCTGCTTAGCGGGAGAGTGACAGAGCTTATCCGAGTGGCTGGAACTCTGGGCCGGCCTGGTTGAGCGGCTGGCCTCGGTAGTTGAGGTACCAGGGGCGGGCTGGGGAGCTCCAGGCGGGGCTTGTGAGAAAGTGAAGCCGAGCGGCTGGAACTCTGCGCCGGCGTGGTTGAGCCACGGAGGGTGCTGGCTGGTGGCTCCATAGCTCCATAGCTCCATAGCTCCATAGCTCCATACTTCCATAGCTCCAGAGCTCCATAGCCCCAGAGCTCCATAGCTCCATACTTCCATAGCTCCATACTTCCATAGCTCCATAGCTCCATAGCTCCATAGCTCCATACTTCCATAGCTCCAGAGCTCCATAGCTCCATACTTCCATAGCTCCATAGCTCCATAGTTCCATAGCTCCATACTTCCATACTTCCATAGCTCCATAGCTCCATACTTCCATACTTCCATAGCTCCATAGCTCCATACTTCCATAGATCCATAGCTCCATACTTCCATAGCTCCATAGCTCCAGGCACGGAGGGTGCTGGAGCTCCACACTTCCATAGCCACGGGGGGTGCTGGAGCTCCACACTTCCATAGGCAGGGAGGGTGCTGGAGCTCCACACTTCCATAGGCAGGGAGGGTGCTGGAGCTCCACACTTCCATAGGCAGGGAGGGTGCTGGAGCTCCACACTTCCATAGGCAGGGAGGGTGCTGGAGCTCCACACTTCCATAGGCAGGGAGGGTGCTGGAGCTCCACACTTCCATAGGCAGGGAGGGTGCTGGAGCTCCACACTTCCATAGGCAGGGAGGGTGCTGGAGCTCCACACTTCCATAGGCAGGGAGGGTGCTGGAGCTCCACACTTCCATAGGCAGGGAGGGTGCTGGAGCTCCACACTTCCATAGGCAGGGAGGGTGCTGGAGCTCCACACTTCCATAGGCAGGGAGGGTGCTGGAGCTCCACACTTCCATAGGCAGGGAGGGTGCTGGAGCTCCACACTTCCATAGGCAGGGAGGGTGCTGGAGCTCCACACTTCCATAGGCAGGGAGGGTGCTGGAGCTCCACACTTCCATAGGCAGGGAGGGTGCTGGAGCTCCACACTTCCATAGGCAGGGAGGGTGCTGGCACATCCACACTTCCAGCCACGGAGCATGCTGGCACTTCCACCTTGCTTGCTAAGTCGGCGTGATCTTGCCCAAAAAGTCCCTCCTCACCTCCAGCTGGAAGTGGAAAAAAATCCTCCACCTGCTTGGCCGAGGTTCTGGAAGCCAGCAGCTCGCAGAATGTTGCCAAAGTTTCACTGGAAGGAAAAGAAAAGAGAAGACCGAGTGCGCATTTCACCTACCGCCGAATGTCCACAAGAGGGAAGTGTCACTCCGTCGCAGAATCTGCGCCGACGCACTCGGCACCCTTCGAATTTATGGTGCCGGTGCGGGTGTTCTGGGTGCAAAAAGGCCGCCCAAGTGGTAGAAAAAAATCAGACTTCGTCTCTTAGGTCGAAATTAATGCCAAGTTTTGAAATGCGCTGGCAGGGGTGGACCAGGGCCCGTTAGAAGTGCTTAGCCGAGGTCCTGGAAGCCTAACCCGGCGTGATCTTGTGCAAAAAGCCGCTGCCGAGCTCCAGCTGGAAGTGTAAAAAGAACCGGGCTGGATCAAAAAAAGAACCGGGCTGGATCAAAAAAGAACCGGGCGACCCGTTAAAATTGCTTAGCCGAGGTCCTGGAAGCCTAACACGGCGTGATCTTGTGCAAAAAGCCGCTCCCGAGCTCCAGCTGGAAGTGTAAAAAGAACCGGGCTGGATAAAAAAAGAACCGGGCTGGATCAAAAAAGAACCGGGGGACCCGTTAAAATTGCTTAGCCGAGGTCCTGGAAGCCTAACACGGCGTGATCTTGTGCAAAAAGCCGCTCCCGAGCTCCAGCTGGAAGTGTAAAAAGAACCAGGCTGGATAAAAAAAAGAACCGGGCTGGATAAAAAAAAAGAACCGGGCGACCCGTTAAAATTGCTTAGCCGAGGTCCTGGAAGCCTAACCCGGCGTGATCTTGTGCAAAAAGCCGCTCCCGAGCTCCAGCTGGAAGTGTAAAAAGAACCAGGCTGGATAAAAAAAAGAACCGGGCTGGATCAAAAAAGAACCGGGCGGCCCGTTAAAATTGCTTAGCCGAGGTCCTGGAAGCCTAACACGGCGTGATCTTGTGCAAAAAGCCGCTCCCGAGCTCCAGCTGGAAGTGTAAAAAGAACCAGGCTGGATAAAAAAAAGAACCGGGCTGGATCAAAAAAGAACCGGGCGACCCGTTAAAATTGCTTAGCCGAGGTCCTGGAAGCCTAACACGGCGTGATCTTGTGCAAAAAGCCGCTCCCGAGCTCCAGCTGGAAGTGTAAAAAGAACCGGGCTGGATAAAAAAAGAACCGGGCTGGATCAAAAAAGAACCGGGGGACCCGTTAAAATTGCTTAGCCGAGGTCCTGGAAGCCTAACACGGCGTGATCTTGTGCAAAAAGCCGCTCCCGAGCTCCAGCTGGAAGTGTAAAAAGAACCAGGCTGGATAAAAAAAAGAACCGGGCTGGATAAAAAAAAAAGAACCGGGCGACACGTTAAAATTGCTTAGCCGAGGTCCTGGAAGCCTAACCCGGCGTGATCTTGTGCAAAAAGCCGCTCCCGAGCTCCAGCTGGAAGTGTAAAAAGAACCAGGCTGGATAAAAAAAAGAACCGGGCTGGATCAAAAAAGAACCGGGCGGCCCGTTAAAATTGCTTAGCCGAGGTCCTGGAAGCCTAACACGGCGTGATCTTGTGCAAAAAGCCGCTCCCGAGCTCCAGCTGGAAGTGTAAAAAGAACCGGGCTGGATAAAAAAAGAACCGGGCTGGATAAAAAAAAGAACCGGGCGACCCGTTAAAATTGCTTAGCCGAGGTCCTGGAAGCCTAACACGGCTTGATCTTGTGCAAAAAGCCGCTCCCGAGCTCCAGCTGGAAGTGTAAAAAGAACCGGGCTGGATAAAAAAAAGAACCGGGCTGGATCAAAAAAGAACCGGGCGACCCGTTAAAATTGCTTAGCCGAGGTCCTGGAAGCCTAACACGGCGTGTTCTTGTGCAAAAAGCCGCTCCCGAGCTCCAGCTGGAAGTGTAAAAAGAACCAGGCTGGATAAAAAAAGAACCGGGCTGGATCAAAAAAGAACCGGGCGACCCGTTAAAATTGCTTAGCCGAGGTCCTGGAAGCCTAACACGGCGTGATCTTGTGCAAAAAGCCGCTCCCGAGCTCCAGCTGGAAGTGTAAAAAGAACCGGGCTGGATCAAAAAAGAACCGGGCTGGATAAAAAAAAGAACCGGGCGACCCGTTAAAATTGCTTAGCCGAGGTCCTGGAAGCCTAACACGGCGTGATCTTGTGCAAAAAGCCGCTCCCGAGCTCCAGCTGGAAGTGTAAAAAGAACCGGGCTGGATAAAAAAAGAACCGGGCTGGATAAAAAAAAGAACCGGGCGACCCGTTAAAATTGCTTAGCCGAGGTCCTGGAAGCCTAACACGGCGTGATCTTGTGCAAAAAGCCGCTCCCGAGCTCCAGCTGGAAGTGTAAAAAGAACCGGGCTGGATCAAAAAAGAACCGGGCTGGATAAAAAAAAGAACCGGGCGACCCGTTAAAATTGCTTAGCCGAGGTCCTGGAAGCCTAACACGGCGTGTTCTTGTGCAAAAAGCCGCTCCCGAGCTCCAGCTGGAAGTGTAAAAAGAACCAGGCTGGATAAAAAAAGAACCGGGCTGGATCAAAAAAGAACCGGGCGACCCGTTAAAATTGCTTAGCCGAGGTCCTGGAAGCCTAACACGGCGTGATCTTGCCCGAAATTCGGCCTCTATACTTCCATTTTAGGTACCAGGCGCTCATAGTGTGTTGGTCCCACTAGTCAGTGTACTGGTCCCACTCGCTAGTGTACTGGTCCCCCTAGTCAGTGTACTCATCCAGTTACCCCCCGTTTTCCAAAACACAATCGGCACGTATAAGGGGGGGACTCCTGAGAGAGATGAGGTATATGCCAGCGCAACACCAATCCGCTCCGCGCTGGTTCCCATGTCGGCTACGGATGAATAAAACCAGCCTGTCCCCCCTGGAGCTCACGAGACACGGAATTTTTTCTAAGTGCCAACGGCTCTTCCGAGCAAACGTGTCCGCTCCGGCTGGTTCCCCTGTCGGCCTCGAATGACGAAAAATGCCGGTCTCCGCCCGGAGCTCATGACAAACGAAAAATTTTCTAAGTGCCAACGGCACTTGCGAGCGAATGTGTCCGCTCGGCGCTGGTTCCCGGGTCGAACCCGGAAGACGAAAAACGCCGGTCTCCGCCCGGAGCTCATGACAAACGAAAAATTTTCTAAGTGCCAACGGCACTTGCGAGCGAATGTGTCCGCTCGGCGCTGGTTCCCGGGTCGAACCCGGAAGACGAAAAACGCCGGTCTCCGCCCGGAGCTCATGACAAACGAAAAATTTTCTAAGTGCCAACGGCACTTGCGAGCGAATGTGTCCGCTCGGCGCTGGTTCCCGGGTCGAACCCGGAAGACGAAAAACGCCGGTCCTCGCCCGGAGCTCATGACAAACGAAAAATTTTCTAAGTGCCAACGGCACTTGCGAGCGAATGTGTCCGCTCGGCGCTGGTTCCCGGGTCGAACCCGGAAGACGAAAAACGCCGGTCTCCGCCCGGAGCTCATGACAAACGAAAAATTTTCTAAGTGCCAACGGCACTTGCGAGCGAATGTGTCCGCTCGGCGCTGGTTCCCGGGTCGAACCCGGAAGACGAAAAACGCCGGTCCTCGCCTGGAGGTCCCAGCAAAATCGGCGAAAAAACGACTAAGTGTCAACTTTCGAAAAAACGACTAAGTGTCAACTTTCGAAAAAACGGCTAAGTGTCGCCTCTCTGAAAAAACGGCTAAGTGTCGCCTCTCTGAAAAAACGGCTAAGTGTCGCCTCTCTGAAAAAACGGCTAAGTGTCGCCTCTCTGAAAAAACGGCTAAGTGTCGCCTCTCTGAAAAAACGACTAAGTGTCGCCTCTCTGAAAAAACGGCAAAGTGCCCACGGCTCTGCGGGCTCGTGCATCCGACCCGCGCCGGTTCCCCAGCCGGCCTGAAATAAGGCAAAACCAGGCTCTCCCCCTGGAGCTCAGAGCCAATTGTGGCGAAAAAACGACTAAGTGTCAACTTTCGAAAAAACGACTAAGTGTCAACTTTCGAAAAAACGGCTAAGTGTCGACTTTCGAAAAAACGGCTAAGTGTCAACTTTCGAAAAAACGGCTAAGTGTCAACTTTCGAAAAAACGGCTAAGTGTCAACTTTCAAAAAAACGACTAAGTGTCGCCTCTCTGAAAAAACGACTAAGTGCCCACGGCTCTGCGGGGCTTGTGAGTCCGCCCCGCGCCGGTTCGGCGGTCGGCCTCAAAAAGCGAAAAATCAGCCTCTCTCCCTGGAGCTCACCAAAAATTTGTCAAATTTTTCTAAGTTCTCCTCGAGGTACCAGGGGGTGAGGTACCCGGGCTAAGGTGCAGTACCTTTTTTGGTCTTCAGGTGCGCCAGAGTACAATGAAATGGTCCCAGTAGTCAGTGTACTCATCGACTTTCCCCCCGTTTTCCAAAGCACCTCCTTTACGAGTATGGAGGAGATGGTGCTGGTCTCCCCACGGCGTCGGACACGCCGTCCTCGACAGCACAAGGTCGGATAGAAGACCTGGAAAGCGCCGTGGCACGCGCTGGAGGTGGGCACTGTGGCGAAAAAACGACTAAGTGTCAACTTTCGAAAAAACGACTAAGTGTCAACTTTCGAAAAAACGGCTAAGTGTCAACTTTCGAAAAAACGGCTAAGTGTCAACTTTCGAAAAAACGACTAAGTGTCACCTCTCTGAAAAAATGGCAAAGTGTCGCCTCTCTGAAAATTTTCTAAGTGCCCACGGCTCTGCGGGCTCGTGCATCCAAGCCGCGCCGGTTCTGCAACCGGCCTAGAATGACGAAAAATAACGGTCTCCTCCTGGAGCTCACAGCCAATTGTGGCGAAAAAGTGGCAAAGTGCCCACGGCTCTGCGGGCTCGTGCATCCGAGCCGCGCCGGTTCTGCAGCCGGCCTAGAATGACGAAAAATAACGGTCTCCTCCTGGAGCTCACAGCCAACTTGGCAAAAAGTTTCTAAGTGCCCACGGCCCTGCCGAGCTTTGGCGTCCGCTCAGCGCCGGTTCCGCAGTCGGCCTCGAATGACGAAAAATAACGGTCTCCTCCTGGAGCTCACAGCCAACTTGGCAAAAAGTTTCTAAGTGCCCACGGCCCTGCCGAGCTTTGGCGTCCGCTCAGCGCCGGTTCCGCAGTCGGCCTCGAATGACGAAAAATAACGGTCTCCTCCTGGAGCTCACAGCCAACTTGGCAAAAAGTTTCTAAGTGCCCACGGCCCTGCCGAGCTTTGGCGTCCGCTCAGCGCCGGTTCCGCAGTCGGCCTCGAATGACGAAAAATAACGGTCTCCTCCTGGAGCTCACAGCCAACTTGGCAAAAAGTTTCTAAGTGCCCACGGCCCTGCCGAGCTTTGGCGTCCGCTCAGCGCCGGTTCCGCAGTCGGCCTCGAATGACGAAAAATAACGGTCTCCTCCTGGAGCTCACAGCCAACTTGGCAAAAAGTTTCTAAGTGCCCACGGCCCTGCCGAGCTTTGGCGTCCGCTCAGCGCCGGTTCCGCAGTCGGCCTCGAATGACGAAAAATAACGGTCTCCTCCTGGAGCTCACAGCCAACTTGGCAAAAAGTTTCTAAGTGCCCACGGCCCTGCCGAGCTTTGGCGTCCGCTCAGCGCCGGTTCCGCAGTCGGCCTCGAATGACGAAAAATAACGGTCTCCTCCTGGAGCTCACAGCCAACTTGGCAAAAAGTTTCTAAGTGCCCACGGCCCTGCCGAGCTTTGGCGTCCGCTCAGCGCCGGTTCCGCAGTCGGCCTCGAATGACGAAAAATAACGGTCTCCTCCTGGAGCTCACAGCCAACTTGGCAAAAAGTTTCTAAGTGCCCACGGCCCTGCCGAGCTTTGGCGTCCGCCCAGCGCCGGTTCCGCAGTCGGCCTCGAATGACGAAAAATAACGGTCTCCTCCTGGAGCTCACAGCCAACTTGGCAAAAAGTTTCTAAGTGCCCACGGCCCTGCCGAGCTTTGGCGTCCGCCCAGCGCCGGTTCCGCAGTCGGCCTCGAATGACGAAAAATAACGGTCTCCTCCTGGAGCTCACAGCCAACTTGGCAAAAAGTTTCTAAGTGCCCACGGCCCTGCCGAGCTTTGGCGTCCGCTCAGCGCCGGTTCCGCAGTCGGCCTCGAATGACGAAAAATAACGGTCTCCTCCTGGAGCTCACAGCCAACTTGGCAAAAAGTTTCTAAGTGCCCACGGCCCTGCCGAGCTTTGGCGTCCGCCCAGCGCCGGTTCCGCAGTCGGCCTCGAATGACGAAAAATAACGGTCTCCTCCTGGAGCTCACAGCCAACTTGGCAAAAAGTTTCTAAGTGCCCACGGCCCTGCCGAGCTTTGGCGTCCGCCCAGCGCCGGTTCGGCAGTCGGCCTCGAATGACGAAAAATAACGGTCTCCTCCTGGAGCTCACAGCCAACTTGGCAAAAAGTTTCTAAGTGCCCACGGCCCTGCCGAGCTTTGGCGTCCGCTCAGCGCCGGTTCCGCAGTCGGCCTCGAATGACGAAAAATAACGGTCTCCTCCTGGAGCTCACAGCCAACTTGGCAAAAAGTTTCTAAGTGCCCACGGCCCTGCCGAGCTTTGGCGTCCGCCCAGCGCCGGTTCCGCAGTCGGCCTCGAATGACGAAAAATAACGGTCTCCTCCTGGAGCTCACAGCCAACTTGGCAAAAAGTTTCTAAGTGCCCACGGCCCTGCCGAGCTTTGGCGTCCGCTCAGCGCCGGTTCCGCAGTCGGCCTCGAATGACGAAAAATAACGGTCTCCTCCTGGAGCTCACAGCCAACTTGGCAAAAAGTTTCTAAGTGCCCACGGCCCTGCCGAGCTTTGGCGTCCGCTCAGCGCCGGTTCCGCAGTCGGCCTCGAATGACGAAAAATAACGGTCTCCTCCTGGAGCTCACAGCCAACTTGGCAAAAAGTTTCTAAGTGTCACATCTCTGAAAAAACGACTAAGTGTCAACTTTCGAAAAAACGGCTAAGTGTCAACTTTCGAAAAAACGGCAAAGTGTCACATCTCTGAAAAAACGGCTAAGTGTCGACTTTCGAAAAAACGGCTAAGTGTCAACTTTCGAAAAAACGGCAAAGTGTCACATCTCTGAAAAAACGGCTAAGTGTCGACTTTCGAAAAAACGGCTAAGTGTCAACTTTCGAAAAAAACGGCTAAGTGTCGCCTCTCTGAAAAAACGGCAAAGTGTCAACTTTCGAAAAAACGACAGAGTGTCGCCTCTCTGAAAAAACGACTAAGTGTCGACTCTGAGAAAATGGCAAAGTGCCCACGGCTCTGCGGGCTCGTGCATCCGACCCGCGCCGGTTCCCCAGCCGGCCTGAAATAAGGCAAAACCAGCCTCTCCGCCTGGAGCTCAGAGCCAACTTGGCGAATATTTTCTAAGTGCCCACGGCTCTGCGTGGCTACGGCGTCTGCCCAGCGCCGGTTCCTGGGTCGAACCCCGAGGACGAGGAATGCCGGTCTTCGCCTGGAGGTCCCAGCTTAATCGGCGAAAATTTTCTAAGTGCCCACGGCTCTGCCGGGCTCGTGCATCCGACCCGCGCCGGTTCCCCAGCCGGCCTGAAATAAGGCAAAACCAGGCTCTCCCCCTGGAGCTCAGAGCCAATTGTGGCGAAAAAACGACTAAGTGTCAACTTTCGAAAAAACGACTAAGTGTCAACTTTCCAAAAAAACGGCTAAGTGTCGACTTTCGAAAAAACGGCTAAGTGTCAACTTTCGAAAAAACGACTAAGTGTCGCCTCTGAAAAAACGACTGTCGCCTCTCTGAAAAAACGACTAAGTGCCCACGGCTCTGCGGGGCTTGTGAGTCCGCCCCGCGCCGGTTCGGCGGTCGGCCTCAAAAAGCGAAAAATCAGCCTCTCTCCCTGGAGCTCACCAAAAATTTGTCGAAATTTTTCTAAGTTCTCCTCGAGGTACCAGGGGGTGAGGTACCCGGGCTAAGGTGCAGTACCTTTTTTGGTCTTCAGGTGCGCCAGAGTACAATGAAATGGTCCCAGTAGTCAGTGTACTCATCGACTTTCCCCCCGTTTTCCAAAGCACCTCGTTTACGAGTATGGAGGAGATGGTGCTGGTCTCCCCACGGCGTCGGACACGCCGTCCTCGACAGCACAAGGTCGGATAGAAGACCTGGAAAGCGCCGTGGCACGCGCTGGAGGTGGGCACTGTGGCGAAAAAGTGACTAAGTGTCAACTTTCGAAAAAACGGCTAAGTGTCAACTTTCGAAAAAACGGCTAAGTGTCAACTTTCGAAAAAACGGCTAAGTGTCAACTTTCGAAAAAACGACAAAGTGTCACCTCTCTGAAAAAACGGCAAAGTGTCAACTTTCGAAAAAACGACTAAGTGTCAACTTTCGAAAAAACGACTAAGTGTCACCTCTCTGAAAAAATGGCAAAGTGTCAACTGCGAATGTGGTGGTGCATGGAAGGAAGTGGAGGACGGCCGCCTCCTTAAACACAGGCCGAAGAGGAGCGTCAGGGCCGGCTCCTTAAACACGGACCGAGTGTCGCCCTTAACACAGACCAAGCGGAGGACGGCCGCCTCCCTAAATACAGGCCGAACCGGAGCGCGAGGGCCAGGCTCCTTAAACACGGACCGAGTGTCGCCCTTAACACAGACCAAGGGGAGGACGGCCGCCTCCTTAAACACAGGCCGGAGAGGAGCGTCAGGGCCAGGCTCCTTAAACATGGACCGAGTGTCGCCCTTAACACAGACCAAGGGGAGGACGGCCGCCTCCTTAAACACAGGCCGGAGAGGAGCGTCAGGGCCAGGCTCCTTAAACATGGACCGAGTGTCGCCCTTAACACAGACCAAGGGGAGGACGGCCGCCTCCTTAAACACAGGCCGGAGAGGAGCGTCAGGGCCAGGCTCCTTAAACATGGACCGAGTGTCGCCCTTAACACAGACCAAGGGGAGGACGGCCGCCTCCTTAAACACAGGCCGGAGAGGAGCGTCAGGGCCAGGCTCCTTAAACATGGACCGAGTGTCGCCCTTAACACAGACCAAGGGGAGGACGGCCGCCTCCTTAAACACAGGCCGGAGAGGAGCGTCAGGGCCAGGCTCCTTAAACATGGACCGAGTGTCGCCCTTAACACAGACCAAGCGGAGGACGGCCGCCTCCCTAAATACAGGCCGAACCGGAGCGCGAGGGCCAGGCTCCTTAAACACGGACCGAGTGTCGCCCTTAACACAGACCAAGGGGAGGACGGCCGCCTCCTTAAACACAGGCCGAACCGGAGCGCGAGTGTCGCTCCTTAAACACGGACCGAGTGGAGGACGGCCGCCTCCTTAAACACAGGCCGAACAAAATGACACAAAGTGTCAACTGCGAATGTTGTCCATCCAAGGAAGGAGCGTGATGCCCGGCCGGCTCCTTAAACACAGGCCGAGAGTCGCCCCGGACGGTCCGCCTCGCGGCGCCCGCCCGCTCGGATAAAATGACACAAAGTGTCAACTGCGAATGTTGTCCATCCAAGGAAGGAGCGTGATGCCCGGCCGGCTCCTTAAACACAGGCCGAGAGTCGCCCCGGACGGTCCGCCTCGCGGCGCCCGTCTGCTCGGATAAAATGACACAAAGTGTCAACTACGAATGTTGTCCATCCAAGGAGGGAGCGTGATGCCCGGCCGGCTCCGAAAACACAGGCCGAGAGTCGCCCCGGACGGTCCGCCTCGCGGCGCCCGTCTGCTCGGATAAAATGACACAAAGTGTCAACTACGAAGGTTGTCCATCCAAGGAGGGAGCGTGATGCCCGGCCGGCTCCGAAAACACAGGCCGAGAGTCGCCCCGGACGGTCCGCCTCGCGGCGCCCGTCTGCTCGGATAAAATGACACAAAGTGTCAACTGCGAATGTTGTCCATCCAAGGAAGGAGCGTGATGCCCGGCCGGCTCCTTAAACACAGGCCGAGAGTCGCCCCGGACGGTCCGCCTCGCGGCGCCCGCCCGCTCGGATAAAATGACACAAAGTGTCAACTACGAATGTTGTCCATCCAAGGAAGGAGCGTGATGCCCGGCCGGCTCCTTAAACACAGGCCGAGAGTCGCCCCGGACGGTCGCCTCGCGGCGCCCGTCTGCTCGGATAAAATGACACAAAGTGTCAACTACGAATGTTGTCCATCCAAGGAGGGAGCGTGATGCCCGGCCGGCTCCGAAAACACAGGCCGAGAGTCTCCCCGGACGGTCCGCCTCGCGGCGCCCGTCTGCTCGGATAAAATGACACAAAGTGTCAACTGCGAATGTTGTCCATCCAAGGAAGGAGCGTGATGCCCGGCCGGCTCCTTAAACACAGGCCGAGAGTCGCCCCGGACGGTCCGCCTCGCGGCGCCCGCCCGCTCGGATAAAATGACACAAAGTGTCAACTACGAATGTTGTCCATCCAAGGAGGGAGCGTGAGGCCCGGCCGGCTCCGAAAACACAGGCCGAGAGTCGCCCCGGACGGTCCGCCTCTCGAGGCGCCCGCCCGCTCGGATAAAATGACACAAAGTGTCAACTACGAATGTTGTCCATCCAAGGAGGGAGCGTGAGGCCCGGCCGGCTCCGAAAACACAGGCCGAGAGTCGCCCCGGACGGTCCGCCTCTCGAGGCGCCCGCCCGCTCGGATAAAATGACACAAAGTGTCAACTACGAATGTTGTCCATCCAAGGAGGGAGCGTGATGCCCGGCCGGCTCCGAAAACACAGGCCGAGATTCGACCCCGGACGGGCCGTCTTCTCCCGGCGCCCGCCCGCGTACGCCCCCCATCCCCGGTCGCCCGTCTGCTCCCGGCGGGCCTCCGAGTACCCCCTCACCCAACTGACCGACTGGCACTCATGACCCGCCTTGGTAGGGCCTCCATCGGCCTCGGCTCGTCCGACGTCGGGTGGACGGTTCCTACCCACTGCGGGTCGCACTCTAGCGCCCCGGCCGCCGCGTGAGCGTGCGCTCCCCGCGCCGCCCCGCAGGCCCCGGCGCGACCGTACTGCGGCGAGACCGAGACGACCCGGTTTGGCATCCATCCCACCTAGCCACGATCCACGGAGGCCGAGCGAGCGGCTGAGTGTCGGGCGCCGCGCGTGCGAGCGTCCGCCGGCCGCGCCGGTCCTTCCGCGAATGTCGTTTCTCAAACCCTCCGGCTTGATAGCGGCGGCACCACGGGAAGCCGTCCACACACACCGTCCGACCTCTATCCGAAAAGCCTTCCCGACCAACCGCGGTCGCGGGGGCGTCTGTCGCTCCGCATCGGGGGGGCGTAAGGCTTCCGCGCTACGCGCTGCGGGCTCGGGGGGGCCGCAACGGCTGAGTCTGACTCGGCCGGGGCGCAGCTTCCCTCCCGGCAGTCAGCAATAGTGCCGATCGCGCCTGCCACCAGCCCCCTCCCCGACGGGTTCGTCGGCGCCGGCTGGCCGCCGTCCGCCTTCGTTCCCCGAGGGTTCCCAACCAGCGCCGATCCAACTCCGCATCCTGGCCGCACGCAGTGCGTGCCTCGCGCGGGTAAGTCGCCGGCGCAGCGCCGCAGCTCCCGACCCCCGCGTACGGGAATAGTTGAGGGCCTCAGCGGGCCGCACCGACCGAGTCCGACTCGGGCCGGGGCGCAGATTCCCGCTTGGGTGACCGAACGTTCTCTGCTCGGGCCGGAGGGCCGACGCCCGTCCCCCCCCGTCGTCCCCCACGGACCGCCTCCGAGGCCACTTCGCACGGCTCATCCTCGGCTCCCTACCAATGCTTAATCGATGGGGCCGCCCGGCCGGATTCGCGCCCCCCTGTCCACCGCGAGTCTCCCCAGACTAACCCGAGTTACCGCCCAGCTCGCCTAACCTTGCACTCGCTCTGCCAAACGGTCGTGTAGTCGGCGGGCCGTCCTACGGGTCGCCCTCCCTCCCCAAACGCGCGGCGGGATAGCGGCAAGGCGGCGGCGGCGGCCAGCGGCGTCGGGGCGCTCGCACCGGAGAAGAGGCGTCTCACGAGGCCGGGCGCAGCTCCCTCTCGTTTACTTGCTGAGTAGCGGCGCTCGAAGGTTCCGCGGCGAGCGCGGCTCATCCCATTGAATGTCCCTGCACCAGGCTCCATCGAAGGGCCGCCCGGCCGGATTCGCACCCCCCTGTCCACCGCGAAGTCCCCTCGACTAACCCGAGTTACCGCCCAGTTCGCCTAACCTTGCATCGCCCCGCCAAACGAGCGAGTTGTCGGCCGTCCTGCGGGTCGCCACC
>NC_141201.1:16332818-16350318 GCF_054491065.1 Syngnathus leptorhynchus | reverse complement strand
CCAAGCGACAACCGGTCACCGAGGCACCCGCCTTCGGCGGGTGCCGAGTTCACTGGCCCCAAGCGACAGCGGTCACCGAGGCACCCGCCTCCGGCGGGTGCCGAGTTCACCGGCCCCGAGCACCAGCGGTCAGCCACGGAGGGTGCTGGATCATCCATACTTCCATAGCTCCAGAGCTCCAGAGACCCATAGTTCCATAGCTCCATAGCCCCGGAGCTCCATAGCCCCGGAGCTCCATAGCTCCATAGCCCCGGAGCTCCATAGCTCCATAGCCCCGGAGCTCCATAGCCCCGGAGCTCCATAGCTCCATACTTCCATAGCCCCAGAGCTCCATACCTCCATAGCCCCAGAGCTCCATACTTCCATAGCCCCAGAGCTCCATAGCTCCAGACTTCCATAGCCCCATACTTCCATAGCTCCATAGCTCCATACTTCCATAGCTCCAGCCGCGGAGGGTGCTGGCTGGTGGCTCCATAGCTCCATACTTCCATAGCTCCAGTCAGAGAGTTGGCGAAAATTGCACTAAGTGCGAAAGCCCATTCATTTACAACGGCGTGTCCGCCAGGCGGCGACATTTCCCCGTTACCGGTGGCTGCGCGGCGGGTGAGTGACAGAGCTTATCCGAGCGGCTGGAACTCTGCGCCGGCGTGGTCGAGCGTGAGGCCTCGGCCCTTTGGCTGCCTGGTACCTAAAACACTTCCATTGATCCAGCCACGGAGGGTGCTGGCTGGTGGCTCCATACCTCCATAGCTCCATACCTCCAGAGCTCCAGAGCTCCATAGCACCAGAGCTCCATGGCTTCAGAGCTCCATAGCACCATAGCTCCATACCTCCAGGGCTCCATAGCTCCATACCTCCATAGCTCCATAGCACCAGAGCTCCATAGCTCCATAGCACCAGAGCTCCATAGCTCCATAGCACCAGAGCTCCATAGCACCAGAGCTCCATACCTCCAGAGCTCCATAGCTCCATAGCACCAGAGCTCCATGGCTTCAGAGCTCCATAGCACCATAGCTCCATACCTCCAGAGCTCCAGGGCTCCATAGCTCCATACCTCCAGAGCTCCATACCTCCAGAGCTCCATACCTCCAGAGCTCCATAGCTCCATAGCACCGGAGCTCCATAGCTCCATAGCACCAGAGCTCCATAGCACCAGAGCTCCATACTTCCATAGCACCAGAGCTCCATACCTCCAGAGCTCCATAGCTCCAGCCTGGGTGGCTGGTGGCTCCATAGCTCCATACTTCCATAGCTCTAAGTCAGAGAGTTGGCGAAAATTGCACTAAGTGCGAAAGCCCATTCATTTACAACGGCGTGTCCACAAGGCGGCGACATTTCCCCGTTACCGGTGGCTGCGCGGCGGGAGAGTGACAGAGCTCATCCGAGCGGCTGGAACTCTGCGCCGGCGTGGTCGAGCGTGAGGCCTCGGTAGTTGAGGTACCAGGGGTGGGCCGGGGAGCTCCAGGCGGGTCTTGTGAGAGAGTGAAGCCGAGCGGCTGGAACTCTGGGCCGGCGTAGATGAGCCACGGAGGGTGCTGGCTGGTGGCTCCATAGCTCCATACTTCCATAGCTCCATAGCTCCATACTTCCATACTTCCATAGCTCCATAGCTCCAGAGCTCCAGAGCTCCATAGCTCCAGAGCTCCAGAGCTCCGTACTTCCATAGCTCCATACTTCCATAGCTCCGTAGCTCCATACCTCCATAGCTCCATAGCTCCATAGCTCCAGAGCTCCATAGCTCCATACTTCCATAGCTCCATAGCTCCATACTTCCATAGCACCAGAGCTCCATACTTCCATAGCACCAGAGCTCCATAGCTCCAGAGCTCCATAGCTCCAGCCTGGGTGGCTGGTGGCTCCATAGCTCCATACTTCCATAGCTCCAGTCAGAGAGTTGGCGAAAATTGCACTAAGTGCGAAAGCCCATTCATTTACAACGGCGTGTCCACAAGGCGGCGACATTTCCCCGTTACCGGTGGCTGCGCGGCGGGAGAGTGGCAGAGCTCATCCGAGCGGCTGGAACTCTGCGCCGGCGTGGTCGAGCGGCTGGCCTCGGTAGTTGAGGTACCAGGGGTGGGCCGGGGAGCTCCAGGCGGGTCTTGTGAGAGAGTGAAGCAGAGCGGCTGGAACTCTGGGCCGGCGTGGATGAGCCACGGAGGGTGCTGGCTGGTGGCTCCATACTTCCATAGCTCCATACTTCCATACTTCCATAGCTCCATAGCTCCAGAGCTCCAGAGCTCCAGAGCTCCAGAGCTCCATAGCTCCAGAGCTCCAGAGCTCCGTACTTCCATAGCTCCATACTTCCATAGCTCCGTAGCTCCATACCTCCATACCTCCAGAGCTCCATACCTCCAGAGCTCCATACCTCCAGAGCTCCATAGCTCCATAGCACCAGAGCTCCATAGCACCAGAGCTCCATAGCTCCATAGCACCAGAGCTCCATAGCTCCATAGCACCAGAGCTCCATAGCTCCATAGCACCAGAGCTCCATACCTCCAGAGCTCCATACCTCCAGAGCTCCATAGCTCCATAGCACCAGAGCTCCATAGCTCCATAGCACCAGAGCTCCATACCTCCAGAGCTCCATACCTCCAGAGCTCCATAGCTCCATAGCACCAGAGCTCCATAGCTCCATAGCACCAGAGCTCCATACCTCCATAGCTCCATACCTCCAGAGCTCCATAGCTCCATAGCACCAGAGCTCCATACCTCCAGAGCTCCATACCTCCAGAGCTCCATAGCTCCAAAGCACCAGAGCTCCATAGCTCCATACTTCCATAGCACCAGAGCTCCATACTTCCATAGCACCAGTCACAGAGTTGGCGAAAATTGCACTAAGTGCGAAAGCCCATTCATTTACAAGGGCGTGTCCACAAGGCGGCGACATTTCCCCGTTACCGGTGGCTGCGCGGCGGGAGAGTGGCAGAGCTCATCCGAGCGGCTGGAACTCTGGGCCGGCCTGGTCGAGCGGCTGGCCTCGGTAGGTGAGGTACCAGGGGCGGGCTGGCGAGCTCCAGGCGGGGCTTGTGAGAGAGTGAAGCCGAGCGGCTGGAACTCTGGGCCGGCGTGGTCGAGCGGCTGGCCTCGGTAGTTGAGGTACCAGGGGCGGGCTGGGGAGCTCCAGGCGGGGCTTGTGAGAGAGTGAAGCCGAGCGGCTGGAACTCTGGGCCGGCGTGGATGAGCCACGGAGGGTGCTGGCTGGTGGCTCCATACCTCCATACTTCCATAGCTGCAGAGCACCAGAGCTCCATAGCTCCATAGCTTCAGAGCTCCATACCTCCAGAGCTCCATACCTCCAGAGCTCCATAGTTCCATAGCACCAGAGCTCCATAGCTCCATAGCACCAGAGCTCCATAGCTCCATAGCACCAGAGCTCCATACTTCCAGAGCTCCATACCTCCAGAGCTCCATAGCTCCATAGCACCAGAGCTCCATAGCTCCATAGCACCAGAGCTCCATACCTCCATAGCTCCATACCTCCAGAGCTCCATAGCTCCATACTTCCATAGCACCAGAGCTCCATACTTCCATAGCACCAGTCACAGAGTTGGCGAAAATTGCACTAAGTGCGAAAGCCCATTCATTTACAACGGCGTGTCCACAAGGCGGCGACATTTCCCCGTTACCGGTGGCTGCGCGGCGGGAGAGTGGCAGAGCTCATCCGAGCGGCTGGAACTCTGCGCCGGCGTGGTCGAGCGGCTGGCCTCGGTAGTTGAGGTACCAGGGGTGGGCCGGGGAGCTCCAGGCGGGTCTTGTGAGAGAGTGAAGCCGAGCGGCTGGAACTCTGGGCCGGCGTGGATGAGCCACGGAGGGTGCTGGCTGGTGGCTCCATACTTCCATAGCTCCATAGCTCCATACTTCCATACTTCCATAGCTCCATAGCTCCATAGCTCCAGAGCTCCAGAGCTCCAGAGCTCCATAGCTCCAGAGCTCCGTACTTCCATAGCTCCATACTTCCATAGCTCCGTAGCTCCATACCTCCATACCTCCAGAGCTCCATACCTCCAGAGCTCCATACCTCCAGAGCTCCATAGCTCCATAGCACCAGAGCTCCATGGCTTCAGAGCTCCATAGAACCATAGCTCCATACCTCCAGAGCTCCAGGGCTCCATAGCTCCATACCTCCAGAGCTCCATACCTCCAGAGCTCCATAGCTCCATAGCACCAGAGCTCCATAGCTCCATAGCACCAGAGCTCCATAGCACCATAGCTCCATAGCTCCATAGCACCAGAGCTCCATAGCTCCATAGCACCAGAGCTCCATAGCTCCATAGCACCAGAGCTCCATAGCACCAGAGCTCCATACCTCCAGAGCTCCATAGCTCCATAGCACCAGAGCTCCATGGCTTCAGAGCTCCATAGCACCATAGCTCCATACCTCCAGAGCTCCAGGGCTCCATAGCTCCATACCTCCAGAGCTCCAGAGCTCCATAGCACCAGAGCTCCATAGCACCAGAGCTCCATAGCACCATAGCTCCATACCTCCAGAGCTCCAGGGCTCCATAGCTCCATACCTCCAGAGCTCCATACCTCCAGAGCTCCATACCTCCAGAGCTCCATAGCTCCATAGCACCAGAGCTCCATGGCTTCAGAGCTCCATAGCACCATAGCTCCATACCTCCAGAGCTCCAGGGCTCCATAGCTCCATACCTCCAGAGCTCCATACCTCCAGAGCTCCATACCTCCAGAGCTCCATAGCTCCATAGCACCAGAGCTCCATAGCTCCATAGCACCAGAGCTCCATAGCACCAGAGCTCCATAGCTCCATAGCACCAGAACTCCATAGCTCCATAGCACCAGAGCTCCATAGCTCCATAGCACCAGAGCTCCATAGCTCCATAGCACCAGAGCTCCATAGCTCCATAGCACCAGAGCTCCATACTTCCATAGCTCCATACTTCCATAGCACCAGAGCTCCATACTTCCATAGCACCAGAGCTCCATACTTCCATAGCACCAGAGCTCCATACCTCCAGAGCTCCATACCTCCAGAGCTCCATAGCTCCATAGCACCAGAGCTCCAGAGCTCCATACCTCCAGAGCTCCATAGCTCCATACTTCCATAGCACCAGAGCTCCATACTTCCATAGCTCCAGTCAGAGAGTTGGCGAAAATTGCACTAAGTGCGAAAGCCCATTCATTTACAAGGGCGTGTCCACAAGGCGGCGACATTTCCCCGTTACCGGTGGCTGCTTAGCGGGAGAGTGACAGAGCTTATCCGAGCGGCTGGAACTCTGGGCCGGCCTGGTCGAGCGGCTGGCCTCGGTAGTTGAGGTACCAGGGGTGGGCTGGGGAGCTCCAGGCGGGGCTTGTGAGAGAGTGAAGCCGAGCGGCTGGAACTCTGGGCCGGCCTGGTCGAGCGGCTGGCCTCGGTAGTTGAGGTACCAGGGGCGGGCTGGGGAGCTCCAGGCGGGGCTTGTGAGAGAGTGAAGCCGAGCGGCTGGAACTCTGGGCCGGCCTGGTCGAGCGGCTGGCCTCGGTAGTTGAGGTACCAGGGGCGGGCTGGGGAGCTCCAGGCGGGGCTTGTGAGAGAGTGAAGCCGAGCGGCTGGAACTCTGGGCCGGCGTGGTTGAGCCACGGAGGGTGCTGGCTGGTGGCTCCATAGCTCCATAGCTCCATAGCTCCATACTTCCATAGGTCCATACTTCCATAGCCCCAGAGCTCCATAGCTCCATAGCTCCATAGCTCCAGAGCTCCATAGCACCATACCTCCATACCTCCAGAGCTCCCTAGCTCCATAGCTCCATACTTCCGTAGCTCCATACCTCCATACTTCCATAGCTGCAGAGCACCAGAGCTCCATAGCTCCATAGCTTCAGAGCTCCATAGCACCATACCTCCATACCTCCAGAGCTCCATAGCTCCATACTTCCATAGCTCCAGACCTCCATAGCCCCAGAGCTCCATAGCTCCAGAGCTCCAGAGCTCCATACTTCCATAGCTCCAGAGCTCCAGCCTGTCTGGTGGCTCCATAGCTCCATAGCTCCATACTTGCAACCACGGAGCTGGCGAAAATTGCACTAAGTGCGAAAGCCCATTCATTTACAAGGGCGTGTCCACAAGGCGGCGACATTTCCCCGTTACCGGTGGCTGCTTAGCGGGAGAGTGACAGAGCTTATCCGAGTGGCTGGAACTCTGGGCCGGCCTGGTTGAGCGGCTGGCCTCGGTAGTTGAGGTACCAGGGGCGGGCTGGGGAGCTCCAGGCGGGGCTTGTGAGAGAGTGAAGCCGAGCGGCTGGAACTCTGCCCCGGCGTGGTTGAGCCACGGAGGGTGCTGGCTGGTGGCTCCATAGCTCCATAGCTCCATAGCTCCATAGCTCCATAGCTCCATACTTCCATAGCTCCAGAGCTCCATAGCCCCAGAGCTCCATAGCTCCATACTTCCATAGCTCCATACTTCCATAGCTCCATAGCTCCATAGCTCCATAGCTCCATACTTCCATAGCTCCAGAGCTCCATAGCTCCATACTTCCATAGCTCCATAGCTCCATAGCTCCATAGCTCCATACTTCCATACTTCCATAGCTCCATAGCTCCATACTTCCATACTTCCATAGCTCCATAGCTCCATACTTCCATAGATCCATAGCTCCATACTTCCATAGCTCCATAGCTCCAGGCACGGAGGGTGCTGGAGCTCCACACTTCCATAGCCACGGGGGGTGCTGGAGCTCCACACTTCCATAGGCAGGGAGGGTGCTGGAGCTCCACACTTCCATAGGCAGGGAGGGTGCTGGAGCTCCACACTTCCATAGGCAGGGAGGGTGCTGGAGCTCCACACTTCCATAGGCAGGGAGGGTGCTGGAGCTCCACACTTCCATAGGCAGGGAGGGTGCTGGAGCTCCACACTTCCATAGGCAGGGAGGGTGCTGGAGCTCCACACTTCCATAGGCAGGGAGGGTGCTGGAGCTCCACACTTCCATAGGCAGGGAGGGTGCTGGAGCTCCACACTTCCATAGGCAGGGAGGGTGCTGGAGCTCCACACTTCCATAGGCAGGGAGGGTGCTGGAGCTCCACACTTCCATAGGCAGGGAGGGTGCTGGAGCTCCACACTTCCATAGGCAGGGAGGGTGCTGGAGCTCCACACTTCCATAGGCAGGGAGGGTGCTGGAGCTCCACACTTCCATAGGCAGGGAGGGTGCTGGAGCTCCACACTTCCATAGGCAGGGAGGGTGCTGGCACATCCACACTTCCAGCCACGGAGCATGCTGGCACTTCCACCTTGCTTGCTAAGTCGGCGTGATCTTGCCTAAAAAGTCCCTCCTCACCTCCAGCTGGAAGTGGAAAAAAATCCTCCACCTGCTTGGCCGAGGTTCTGGAAGCCAGCAGCTCGCAGAATGTTGCCAAAGTTTCACTGGAAGGAAAAGAAAAGAGAAGACCGAGTGCGCATTTCACCTACCGCCGAATGTCCACAAGAGGGAAGTGTCACTCCGTCGCAGAATCTGCGCCGACGCACTCGGCACCCTTCGAATTTATGGTGCCGGTGCGGGTGTTCTGGGTGCAAAAAGGCCGCCCAAGTGGTAGAAAAAAATCAGACTTCGTCTCTTAGGTCGAAATTAATGCCAAGTTTTGAAATGCGCTGGCAGGGGTGGACCAGGGCCCGTTAGAAGTGCTTAGCCGAGGTCCTGGAAGCCTAACCCGGCGTGATCTTGTGCAAAAAGCCGCTCCCGAGCTCCAGCTGGAAGTGTAAAAAGAACCGGGCTGGATAAAAAAAAGAACCGGGCTGGATCAAAAAAGAACCGGGCGACCCGTTAAAATTGCTTAGCCGAGGTCCTGGAAGCCTAACACGGCGTGATCTTGTGCAAAAAGCCGCTCCCGAGCTCCAGCTGGAAGTGTAAAAAGAACCGGGCTGGATAAAAAAAGAACCGGGCTGGATCAAAAAAGAACCGGGGGACCCGTTAAAATTGCTTAGCCGAGGTCCTGGAAGCCTAACACGGCGTGATCTTGTGCAAAAAGCCGCTCCCGAGCTCCAGCTGGAAGTGTAAAAAGAACCAGGCTGGATAAAAAAAAGAACCGGGCTGGATAAAAAAAAAGAACCGGGCGACCCGTTAAAATTGCTTAGCCGAGGTCCTGGAAGCCTAACCCGGCGTGATCTTGTGCAAAAAGCCGCTCCCGAGCTCCAGCTGGAAGTGTAAAAAGAACCAGGCTGGATAAAAAAAAGAACCGGGCTGGATCAAAAAAGAACCGGGCGGCCCGTTAAAATTGCTTAGCCGAGGTCCTGGAAGCCTAACACGGCGTGATCTTGTGCAAAAAGCCGCTCCCGAGCTCCAGCTGGAAGTGTAAAAAGAACCAGGCTGGATAAAAAAAAGAACCGGGCTGGATCAAAAAAGAACCGGGCGACCCGTTAAAATTGCTTAGCCGAGGTCCTGGAAGCCTAACACGGCGTGATCTTGTGCAAAAAGCCGCTCCCGAGCTCCAGCTGGAAGTGTAAAAAGAACCGGGCTGGATAAAAAAAGAACCGGGCTGGATCAAAAAAGAACCGGGGGACCCGTTAAAATTGCTTAGCCGAGGTCCTGGAAGCCTAACACGGCGTGATCTTGTGCAAAAAGCCGCTCCCGAGCTCCAGCTGGAAGTGTAAAAAGAACCAGGCTGGATAAAAAAAAGAACCGGGCTGGATAAAAAAAAAAGAACCGGGCGACCCGTTAAAATTGCTTAGCCGAGGTCCTGGAAGCCTAACCCGGCGTGATCTTGTGCAAAAAGCCGCTCCCGAGCTCCAGCTGGAAGTGTAAAAAGAACCAGGCTGGATAAAAAAAAGAACCGGGCTGGATCAAAAAAGAACCGGGCGGCCCGTTAAAATTGCTTAGCCGAGGTCCTGGAAGCCTAACACGGCGTGATCTTGTGCAAAAAGCCGCTCCCGAGCTCCAGCTGGAAGTGTAAAAAGAACCGGGCTGGATAAAAAAAGAACCGGGCTGGATAAAAAAAAGAACCGGGCGACCCGTTAAAATTGCTTAGCCGAGGTCCTGGAAGCCTAACACGGCTTGATCTTGTGCAAAAAGCCGCTCCCGAGCTCCAGCTGGAAGTGTAAAAAGAACCGGGCTGGATAAAAAAAAGAACCGGGCTGGATCAAAAAAGAACCGGGCGACCCGTTAAAATTGCTTAGCCGAGGTCCTGGAAGCCTAACACGGCGTGTTCTTGTGCAAAAAGCCGCTCCCGAGCTCCAGCTGGAAGTGTAAAAAGAACCAGGCTGGATAAAAAAAGAACCGGGCTGGATCAAAAAAGAACCGGGCGACCCGTTAAAATTGCTTAGCCGAGGTCCTGGAAGCCTAACACGGCGTGATCTTGTGCAAAAAGCCGCTCCCGAGCTCCAGCTGGAAGTGTAAAAAGAACCGGGCTGGATCAAAAAAGAACCGGGCTGGATAAAAAAAAGAACCGGGCGACCCGTTAAAATTGCTTAGCCGAGGTCCTGGAAGCCTAACACGGCGTGATCTTGTGCAAAAAGCCGCTCCCGAGCTCCAGCTGGAAGTGTAAAAAGAACCGGGCTGGATAAAAAAAGAACCGGGCTGGATAAAAAAAAGAACCGGGCGACCCGTTAAAATTGCTTAGCCGAGGTCCTGGAAGCCTAACACGGCGTGATCTTGTGCAAAAAGCCGCTCCCGAGCTCCAGCTGGAAGTGTAAAAAGAACCGGGCTGGATCAAAAAAGAACCGGGCTGGATAAAAAAAAGAACCGGGCGACCCGTTAAAATTGCTTAGCCGAGGTCCTGGAAGCCTAACACGGCGTGTTCTTGTGCAAAAAGCCGCTCCCGAGCTCCAGCTGGAAGTGTAAAAAGAACCAGGCTGGATAAAAAAAGAACCGGGCTGGATCAAAAAAGAACCGGGCGACCCGTTAAAATTGCTTAGCCGAGGTCCTGGAAGCCTAACACGGCGTGATCTTGCCCGAAATTCGGCCTCTATACTTCCATTTTAGGTACCAGGCGCTCATAGTGTGTTGGTCCCACTAGTCAGTGTACTGGTCCCACTCGCTAGTGTACTGGTCCCCCTAGTCAGTGTACTCATCCAGTTACCCCCCGTTTTCCAAAACACAATCGGCACGTATAAGGGGGGGACTCCTGAGAGAGATGAGGTATATGCCAGCGCAACACCAATCCGCTCCGCGCTGGTTCCCATGTCGGCTACGGATGAATAAAACCAGCCTGTCCCCCCTGGAGCTCACGAGACACGGAATTTTTTCTAAGTGCCAACGGCTCTTCCGAGCAAACGTGTCCGCTCCGGCTGGTTCCCCTGTCGGCCTCGAATGACGAAAAATGCCGGTCTCCGCCCGGAGCTCATGACAAACGAAAAATTTTCTAAGTGCCAACGGCACTTGCGAGCGAATGTGTCCGCTCGGCGCTGGTTCCCGGGTCGAACCCGGAAGACGAAAAACGCCGGTCTCCGCCCGGAGCTCATGACAAACGAAAAATTTTCTAAGTGCCAACGGCACTTGCGAGCGAATGTGTCCGCTCGGCGCTGGTTCCCGGGTCGAACCCGGAAGACGAAAAACGCCGGTCTCCGCCCGGAGCTCATGACAAACGAAAAATTTTCTAAGTGCCAACGGCACTTGCGAGCGAATGTGTCCGCTCGGCGCTGGTTCCCGGGTCGAACCCGGAAGACGAAAAACGCCGGTCCTCGCCCGGAGCTCATGACAAACGAAAAATTTTCTAAGTGCCAACGGCACTTGCGAGCGAATGTGTCCGCTCGGCGCTGGTTCCCGGGTCGAACCCGGAAGACGAAAAACGCCGGTCTCCGCCCGGAGCTCATGACAAACGAAAAATTTTCTAAGTGCCAACGGCACTTGCGAGCGAATGTGTCCGCTCGGCGCTGGTTCCCGGGTCGAACCCGGAAGACGAAAAACGCCGGTCCTCGCCTGGAGGTCCCAGCAAAATCGGCGAAAAAACGACTAAGTGTCAACTTTCGAAAAAACGACTAAGTGTCAACTTTCGAAAAAACGGCTAAGTGTCGCCTCTCTGAAAAAACGGCTAAGTGTCGCCTCTCTGAAAAAACGGCTAAGTGTCGCCTCTCTGAAAAAACGGCTAAGTGTCGCCTCTCTGAAAAAACGGCTAAGTGTCGCCTCTCTGAAAAAACGACTAAGTGTCGCCTCTCTGAAAAAACGGCAAAGTGCCCACGGCTCTGCGGGCTCGTGCATCCGACCCGCGCCGGTTCCCCAGCCGGCCTGAAATAAGGCAAAACCAGGCTCTCCCCCTGGAGCTCAGAGCCAATTGTGGCGAAAAAACGACTAAGTGTCAACTTTCGAAAAAACGACTAAGTGTCAACTTTCGAAAAAACGGCTAAGTGTCGACTTTCGAAAAAACGGCTAAGTGTCAACTTTCGAAAAAACGGCTAAGTGTCAACTTTCGAAAAAACGGCTAAGTGTCAACTTTCAAAAAAACGACTAAGTGTCGCCTCTCTGAAAAAACGACTAAGTGCCCACGGCTCTGCGGGGCTTGTGAGTCCGCCCCGCGCCGGTTCGGCGGTCGGCCTCAAAAAGCGAAAAATCAGCCTCTCTCCCTGGAGCTCACCAAAAATTTGTCGAAATTTTTCTAAGTTCTCCTCGAGGTACCAGGGGGTGAGGTACCCGGGCTAAGGTGCAGTACCTTTTTTGGTCTTCAGGTGCGCCAGAGTACAATGAAATGGTCCCAGTAGTCAGTGTACTCATCGACTTTCCCCCCGTTTTCCAAAGCACCTCCTTTACGAGTATGGAGGAGATGGTGCTGGTCTCCCCACGGCGTCGGACACGCCGTCCTCGACAGCACAAGGTCGGATAGAAGACCTGGAAAGCGCCGTGGCACGCGCTGGAGGTGGGCACTGTGGCGAAAAAACGACTGTCAACTTTCGAAAAAACGACTAAGTGTCAACTTTCGAAAAAACGGCTAAGTGTCAACTTTCGAAAAAACGGCTAAGTGTCAACTTTCGAAAAAACGACTAAGTGTCACCTCTCTGAAAAAATGGCAAAGTGTCGCCTCTCTGAAAATTTTCTAAGTGCCCACGGCTCTGCGGGCTCGTGCATCCGAGCCGCGCCGGTTCTGCAACCGGCCTAGAATGACGAAAAATAACGGTCTCCTCCTGGAGCTCACAGCCAATTGTGGCGAAAAAGTGGCAAAGTGCCCACGGCTCTGCGGGCTCGTGCATCCGAGCCGCGCCGGTTCTGCAGCCGGCCTAGAATGACGAAAAATAACGGTCTCCTCCTGGAGCTCACAGCCAACTTGGCAAAAAGTTTCTAAGTGCCCACGGCCCTGCCGAGCTTTGGCGTCCGCTCAGCGCCGGTTCCGCAGTCGGCCTCGAATGACGAAAAATAACGGTCTCCTCCTGGAGCTCACAGCCAACTTGGCAAAAAGTTTCTAAGTGCCCACGGCCCTGCCGAGCTTTGGCGTCCGCTCAGCGCCGGTTCCGCAGTCGGCCTCGAATGACGAAAAATAACGGTCTCCTCCTGGAGCTCACAGCCAACTTGGCAAAAAGTTTCTAAGTGCCCACGGCCCTGCCGAGCTTTGGCGTCCGCTCAGCGCCGGTTCCGCAGTCGGCCTCGAATGACGAAAAATAACGGTCTCCTCCTGGAGCTCACAGCCAACTTGGCAAAAAGTTTCTAAGTGCCCACGGCCCTGCCGAGCTTTGGCGTCCGCTCAGCGCCGGTTCCGCAGTCGGCCTCGAATGACGAAAAATAACGGTCTCCTCCTGGAGCTCACAGCCAACTTGGCAAAAAGTTTCTAAGTGCCCACGGCCCTGCCGAGCTTTGGCGTCCGCCCAGCGCCGGTTCCGCAGTCGGCCTCGAATGACGAAAAATAACGGTCTCCTCCTGGAGCTCACAGCCAACTTGGCAAAAAGTTTCTAAGTGCCCACGGCCCTGCCGAGCTTTGGCGTCCGCCCAGCGCCGGTTCCGCAGTCGGCCTCGAATGACGAAAAATAACGGTCTCCTCCTGGAGCTCACAGCCAACTTGGCAAAAAGTTTCTAAGTGCCCACGGCCCTGCCGAGCTTTGGCGTCCGCTCAGCGCCGGTTCCGCAGTCGGCCTCGAATGACGAAAAATAACGGTCTCCTCCTGGAGCTCACAGCCAACTTGGCAAAAAGTTTCTAAGTGCCCACGGCCCTGCCGAGCTTTGGCGTCCGCCCAGCGCCGGTTCCGCAGTCGGCCTCGAATGACGAAAAATAACGGTCTCCTCCTGGAGCTCACAGCCAACTTGGCAAAAAGTTTCTAAGTGCCCACGGCCCTGCCGAGCTTTGGCGTCCGCTCAGCGCCGGTTCCGCAGTCGGCCTCGAATGACGAAAAATAACGGTCTCCTCCTGGAGCTCACAGCCAACTTGGCAAAAAGTTTCTAAGTGCCCACGGCCCTGCCGAGCTTTGGCCTCCGCTCAGCGCCGGTTCCGCAGTCGGCCTCGAATGACGAAAAATAACGGTCTCCTCCTGGAGCTCACAGCCAACTTGGGAAAAAGTTTCTAAGTGTCACATCTCTGAAAAAACGACTAAGTGTCAACTTTCGAAAAAACGGCTAAGTGTCAACTTTCGAAAAAACGGCAAAGTGTCACATCTCTGAAAAAACGGCTAAGTGTCGACTTTCGAAAAAACGGCTAAGTGTCAACTTTCGAAAAAACGGCAAAGTGTCACATCTCTGAAAAAACGGCTAAGTGTCGACTTTCGAAAAAACGGCTAAGTGTCAACTTTCGAAAAAAACGGCTAAGTGTCGCCTCTCTGAAAAAACGGCAAAGTGTCAACTTTCGAAAAAACGACAGAGTGTCGCCTCTCTGAAAAAACGACTAAGTGTCGACTCTGAGAAAATGGCAAAGTGCCCACGGCTCTGCGGGCTCGTGCATCCGACCCGCGCCGGTTCCCCAGCCGGCCTGAAATAAGGCAAAACCAGCCTCTCCGCCTGGAGCTCAGAGCCAACTTGGCGAATATTTTCTAAGTGCCCACGGCTCTGCGTGGCTACGGCGTCTGCCCAGCGCCGGTTCCTGGGTCGAACCCCGAGGACGAGGAATGCCGGTCTTCGCCTGGAGGTCCCAGCTTAATCGGCGAAAATTTTCTAAGTGCCCATGGCTCTGCCGGGCTCGTGCATCCGACCCGCGCCGGTTCCCCAGCCGGCCTGAAATAAGGCAAAACCAGGCTCTCCCCCTGGAGCTCAGAGCCAATTGTGGCGAAAAAACGACTAAGTGTCAACTTTCGAAAAAACGACTAAGTGTCAACTTTCCAAAAAAACGGCTAAGTGTCGACTTTCGAAAAAACGGCTAAGTGTCAACTTTCGAAAAAACGACTAAGTGTCGCCTCTGAAAAAACGACTAAGTGTCGCCTCTCTGAAAAAACGACTAAGTGCCCACGGCTCTGCGGGGCTTGTGAGTCCGCCCCGCGCCGGTTCGGCGGTCGGCCTCAAAAAGCGAAAAATCAGCCTCTCTCCCTGGAGCTCACCAAAAATTTGTCGAAATTTTTCTAAGTTCTCCTCGAGGTACCAGGGGGTGAGGTACCCGGGCTAAGGTGCAGTACCTTTTTTGGTCTTCAGGTGCGCCAGAGTACAATGAAATGGTCCCAGTAGTCAGTGTACTCATCGACTTTCCCCCCGTTTTCCAAAGCACCTCGTTTACGAGTATGGAGGAGATGGTGCTGGTCTCCCCACGGCGTCGGACACGCCGTCCTCGACAGCACAAGGTCGGATAGAAGACCTGGAAAGCGCCGTGGCACGCGCTGGAGGTGGGCACTGTGGCGAAAAAGTGACTAAGTGTCAACTTTCGAAAAAACGGCTAAGTGTCAACTTTCGAAAAAACGGCTAAGTGTCAACTTTCGAAAAAACGGCTAAGTGTCAACTTTCGAAAAAACGACAAAGTGTCACCTCTCTGAAAAAACGGCAAAGTGTCAACTTTCGAAAAAACGACTAAGTGTCAACTTTCGAAAAAACGACTAAGTGTCACCTCTCTGAAAAAATGGCAAAGTGTCAACTGCGAATGATGTGGTGCATGGAAGGAAGTGGAGGACGGTCGCCTCCTTAAACACAGGCCGAAGAGGAGCGTCAGGGCCGGCTCCTTAAACACGGACCGAGTGTCGCCCTTAACACAGACCAAGCGGAGGACGGCCGCCTCCCTAAATACAGGCCGAACCGGAGCGCGAGGGCCAGGCTCCTTAAACACGGACCGAGTGTCGCCCTTAACACAGACCAAGGGGAGGACGGCCGCCTCCTTAAACACAGGCCGGAGAGGAGCGTCAGGGCCAGGCTCCTTAAACATGGACCGAGTGTCGCCCTTAACACAGACCAAGGGGAGGACGGCCGCCTCCTTAAACACAGGCCGGAGAGGAGTGTCAGGGCCAGGCTCCTTAAACATGGACCGAGTGTCGCCCTTAACACAGACCAAGGGGAGGACGGCCGCCTCCTTAAACACAGGCCGGAGAGGAGCGTCAGGGCCAGGCTCCTTAAACATGGACCGAGTGTCGCCCTTAACACAGACCAAGGGGAGGACGGCCGCCTCCTTAAACACAGGCCGGAGAGGAGCGTCAGGGCCAGGCTCCTTAAACATGGACCGAGTGTCGCCCTTAACACAGACCAAGCGGAGGACGGCCGCCTCCCTAAATACAGGCCGAACCGGAGCGCGAGGGCCAGGCTCCTTAAACACGGACCGAGTGTCGCCCTTAACACAGACCAAGGGGAGGACGGCCGCCTCCTTAAACACAGGCCGAACCGGAGCGCGAGTGTCGCTCCTTAAACACGGACCGAGTGGAGGACGGCCGCCTCCTTAAACACAGGCCGAACAAAATGACACAAAGTGTCAACTGCGAATGTTGTCCATCCAAGGAAGGAGCGTGATGCCCGGCCGGCTCCTTAAACACAGGCCGAGAGTCGCCCCGGACGGTCCGCCTCGCGGCGCCCGCCCGCTCGGATAAAATGACACAAAGTGTCAACTCCGAATGTTGTCCATCCAAGGAAGGAGCGTGATGCCCGGCCGGCTCCTTAAACACAGGCCGAGAGTCGCCCCGGACGGTCCGCCTCGCGGCGCCCGTCTGCTCGGATAAAATGACACAAAGTGTCAACTACGAATGTTGTCCATCCAAGGAGGGAGCGTGATGCCCGGCCGGCTCCGAAAACACAGGCCGAGAGTCGCCCCGGACGGTCCGCCTCGCGGCGCCCGTCTGCTCGGATAAAATGACACAAAGTGTCAACTACGAATGTTGTCCATCCAAGGAGGGAGCGTGATGCCCGGCCGGCTCCGAAAACACAGGCCGAGAGTCGCCCCGGACGGTCCGCCTCGCGGCGCCCGTCTGCTCGGATAAAATGACACAAAGTGTCAACTGCGAATGTTGTCCATCCAAGGAAGGAGCGTGATGCCCGGCCGGCTCCTTAAACACAGGCCGAGAGTCGCCCCGGACGGTCCGCCTCGCGGCGCCCGCCCGCTCGGATAAAATGACACAAAGTGTCAACTACGAATGTTGTCCATCCAAGGAAGGAGCGTGATGCCCGGCCGGCTCCTTAAACACAGGCCGAGAGTCGCCCCGGACGGTCGCCTCGCGGCGCCCGTCTGCTCGGATAAAATGACACAAAGTGTCAACTACGAATGTTGTCCATCCAAGGAGGGAGCGTGATGCCCGGCCGGCTCCGAAAACACAGGCCGAGAGTCGCCCCGGACGGTCCGCCTCGCGGCGCCCGTCTGCTCGGATAAAATGACACAAAGTGTCAACTGCGAATGTTGTCCATCCAAGGAAGGAGCGTGATGCCCGGCCGGCTCCTTAAACACAGGCCGAGAGTCGCCCCGGACGGTCCGCCTCGCGGCGCCCGCCCGCTCGGATAAAATGACACAAAGTGTCAACTACGAATGTTGTCCATCCAAGGAAGGAGCGTGATGCCCGGCCGGCTCCTTAAACACAGGCCGAGAGTCGCCCCGGACGGTCGCCTCGCGGCGCCCGTCTGCTCGGATAAAATGACACAAAGTGTCAACTACGAATGTTGTCCATCCAAGGAAGGAGCGTGATGCCCGGCCGGCTCCTTAAACACAGGCCGAGAGTCGCCCCGGACGGTCGCCTCGCGGCGCCCGTCTGCTCGGATAAAATGACACAAAGTGTCAACTACGAATGTTGTCCATCCAAGGAGGGAGCGTGATGCCCGGCCGGCTCCGAAAACACAGGCCGAGAGTCTCCCCGGACGGTCCGCCTCGCGGCGCCCGTCTGCTCGGATAAAATGACACAAAGTGTCAACTGCGAATGTTGTCCATCCAAGGAAGGAGCGTGATGCCCGGCCGGCTCCTTAAACACAGGCCGAGAGTCGCCCCGGACGGTCCGCCTCGCGGCGCCCGCCCGCTCGGATAAAATGACACAAAGTGTCAACTACGAATGTTGTCCATCCAAGGAGGGAGCGTGAGGCCCGGCCGGCTCCGAAAACACAGGCCGAGAGTCGCCCCGGACGGTCCGCCTCTCGAGGCGCCCGCCCGCTCGGATAAAATGACACAAAGTGTCAACTACGAATGTTGTCCATCCAAGGAGGGAGCGTGAGGCCCGGCCGGCTCCGAAAACACAGGCCGAGAGTCGCCCCGGACGGTCCGCCTCTCGAGGCGCCCGCCCGCTCGGA
>NC_141201.1:16320318-16322818 GCF_054491065.1 Syngnathus leptorhynchus | reverse complement strand
AGCACATGCGACATGTTCATGCAGATGAGTGGTTTGGGACGATAAGAGGTCGGAGCCAGGACAAGGTGGTCAAGGCGAAGAGAACGCTGTGGGACGTGGATGAGATCGCCCGCTTGAAGCTTTTGATGGAGGAACATGCGAATGATCCTCGACGATTTGTGGTGGTTGCCCGGCTGTTGGGGTCGGGTAAGACCAATGAACAAGTGAGGTGGAAGTGGAGAACCCTGTGCGGCGGTGCGGCAGGCAGTGTTTCTGAGGCGAGACGACGCAGGCTGGTGGTCAGGGCGTCGCCCCAGAAATGGTCCTTGCCCCCGGAGCTCCCCGACATGGTGGAGGAGAAGGTGATGGGGATTCTGCTGTCGGGGGATGAGGAGCTTAGGAACACTGCTGCCCTAGTTGAGAGAGCAGGCCGGGAGCCTGACCTGGTCGAATCTTCTGCTCTGGAAGTCATGGAGGCGTTGGGGGGTATGATAAGATGGCCTAAAACGTCGGTGAGGCGTACACTGAGAAGCAGAGAGTTGGCAGGGTGGAGGGGGCGGCTCCTCCACCGGAGACGGTCCTTCTATCACCAGCAAAGGGGGTATAGTATGGCGCCGAAGGGGTTGGCACGGCGCGTCTTGGACGGGCTGACGCCTCTGAGGTGTGACTTGCCACCGGAGTTGGTGTTTGAGGGGTTCCGTGAGAGATGGGGAACGGAGAGGGCGTTCCTTGGTCTTGGGGGCTTTGAGGTGGGGCTTACCGCTGACAATGAACCATTTTATCACCCGGTCTCGGCTGCTGAAGTGAAGTCTAACTTGGCTAGGATGAAGTCTAGCTCGGCGCCGGGCCCAGATGGGATTCGAAGACAGGCCATGTTGAACTGGGACCCGGACGGGAAGCAACTGGCGAGGCTGTTTACGACATGGTTGGTACGTGGAGTCGTTCCCCGGGTTTTCAAGGAGTGCAGGACGCAGTTGTTACCCAAATCGGCTGATCCAGGAGAGTTGGAAACGTTGGCGGGGTGGAGGCCCGTTACGATTGGGTCAGTCGTGCTGAGGCTGTTTGGGCGGATACTGGTGATGAGGCTGGCGCGGGCCTGTCCTATTAGCCCCAGGCAGCGTGGGTTCGTCGCTGGCGCGAGTGGTTGTGCGGAGAACCTCATGATTCTTGACCGGATCATGGGACACTCGAGGTCAAATGGCGTGCCGCTGGCAATTGTGTTCGTTGACTTTGCGAAGGCTTTCGACTCGGTTGCTCATGGACATTTCCTGTGTGTCCTGGGTCAGCTTGGCGTGGACAAACGTGTAATAGAGTTGATTCGTCACTCTTATGTGGACTGCTCGACCAGAGTGGGTTGCGGTGGCGCCTTCACCGAGCCCATAATGATGAAGGTTGGGGTGAAGCAAGGAGACCCAATGTCCCCTCTGCTCTTCAATCTTGCTATGGACCCTCTCATCCATAGACTCGAACGCGATGGAAGCCACTTCGATTGGGGCGACCGCCGAATCGCCTCACTGGCCTTTGCTGATGATCTTGTCTTGCTGAGCTGCTCGGAGGAGGGAATGAGGACCAACCTGGGGATCCTGGAGGACTTTTGCCGGCTTACGGGGCTGGCTGTCCAGCCGCGTAAGTGCCATGGTATCTGGATGGGCTCCGTGGGTGGTGGTGGTGAAGCCTGGTCGCTGTGTGGTCAGCAGATGCACATGGTTGGCCCGGGTGAATCTGTGCGCTATCTTGGGGCTGATATAGTGCCGTGGCGGGGAATTGTTGCTCCGGATCTTCTGGGTCAGGTTAAGGACGGGGTGAGTAAGATCTCGGGGGCTTCGCTGAAGCCCTCGCAGAAGGTGAGGGTCTGTGTCTCTTTCTTACTCCCGAGAGTGGCTTTTCGGGCGGATGTGGGCAAGGTGTCGGTGACCAATTTGAAGTTGGTGGACGGGTTGGTGCGGATGGCTGTGAAGAGGTGGTTGCGCCTGGATCCGTCCACGGCTGGGGGGATCATCTACTCACAAGCGCGCGATGGCGGGCTGGGCGTTCCGAAGTTGTCCGTTACTGTACCCAAAGTCCAGGTTAGGCGCACCTGGCGACTCTGTTGGTCCTCTGATGTTTGGTTGAGGTCTCTGGCTATGGAGGTAGTGCAAAAACCTGCCTGGATGAGATTGTGGGTCGCCGCGGGCGGAGATCGGGATGGTGTGCCCAAGCTGGGCACGGGGAGTACCGTTCCGACTGCTGTTGTGAGCATGCCAGTCTTCCCGGACTGGCGGCAGGTTGAGAATCTGGCCTGGGCGGCGCTGCGGGTCCAGGGTGTGGGTGTCGACCTGTTCCGTAACGATGTGATCAGTAATTCCTGGCTCGCGGATCCTCAGGCTGTGGGTTTCCGTCAGAGGCAGTACTTGGTTGCACTCGCACTGAGGGCGGGGGTGTACCCCACCAGGGAGTTCCGGGCACGGGGTCAGACCGGTGTGGGAACAGCCTGCAGGCGCTGCGGGGCTGGGTTGGAGACTTGTTCGCACATCTTGGGTCA
>NC_141201.1:16287818-16315318 GCF_054491065.1 Syngnathus leptorhynchus | reverse complement strand
TAGCTCCATAGCTCCATACTTCCATACTTCCATAGCTCCATAGCTCCATAGCTCCATAGCTCCAGAGCTCCATAGCTCCAGAGCTCCAGAGCTCCGTACTTCCATAGCTCCATACCTCCAGAGCTCCATAGCTCCATAGCACCAGAGCTCCATACCTCCAGAGCTCCATACCTCCAGAGCTCCATAGCTCCATAGCACCAGAGCTCCATAGCTCCATAGCACCAGAGCTCCATACCTCCATAGCTCCATACCTCCAGAGCTCCATAGCTCCATAGCACCAGAGCTCCATACCTCCAGAGCTCCATACCTCCAGAGCTCCATAGCTCCATAGCACCAGAGCTCCATAGCTCCATACTTCCATAGCACCAGAGCTCCATACTTCCATAGCACCAGTCACAGAGTTGGCGAAAATTGCACTAAGTGCGAAAGCCCATTCATTTACAACGGCGTGTCCACAAGGCGGCGACATTTCCCCGTTACCGGTGGCTGCGCGGCGGGAGAGTGGCAGAGCTCATCCGAGCGGCTGGAACTCTGCGCCGGCGTGGTCGAGCGGCTGGCCTCGGTAGTTGAGGTACCAGGGGTGGGCCGGGGAGCTCCAGGCGGGTCTTGTGAGAGAGTGAAGCCGAGCGGCTGGAACTCTCGGCCGGCCTGGTCGAGCGGCTGGCCTCGGTAGTTGAGGTACCAGGGGCGGGCTGGGGAGCTCCAGGCGGGGCTTGTGAGAGAGTGAAGCCGAGCGGCTGGAACTCTGGGCCGGCGTGGTTGAGCCACGGAGGGTGCTGGCTGGTGGCTCCATAGCTCCATAGCTCCATAGCTCCATAGCTCCATACTTCCATAGCTCCATAGCTCCATACTTCCATAGCTCCAGACTTCCATAGCTCCATAGCTCCATACTTCCATAGCTCCATACATCCATAGCTCCATAGCTCCATACTTCCATAGCTCCATAGCTCCAGAGCTCCAGAGCTCCATAGCTCCATAGCTCCATAGCTCCAGAGCTCCAGAGCTCCATAGCTCCATAGCTCCATACTTCCATAGCTCCGGAGCTCCATGGCTCCATACTTCCATAGCTCCAGCCTGGCTGGCTGGTGGCTCCATAGCTCCATACATCCATAGCTCCATAGCTCCCTACTTCCATAGCTCCAGAGCTCCATAGCTCCATAGCTCCATACTTCCATAGCCCCAGAGCTCCATAGCTCCATAGCTCCAGAGCTCCATACTTCCATAGCTCCATAGCTCCATAGCTCCAGAGCTCCATAGCTCCATACTTCCATAGCTCCATAGCTCCAGAGCTCCAGAGCTCCATAGCTCCAGGCACGGAGGGTGCTGGAGCTCCACACTTCCATAGGCAGGGAGGGTGCTGGAGCTCCACACTTCCATAGGCAGGGAGGGTGCTGGAGCTCCACACTTCCATAGGCAGGGAGGGTGCTGGAGCTCCACACTTCCATAGGCAGGGAGGGTGCTGGAGCTCCACACTTCCATAGGCAGGGAGGGTGCTGGAGCTCCACACTTCCATAGGCACGGAGGGTGCTGGAGCTCCACACTTCCATAGGCACGGAGGGTGCTGGAGCTCCACACTTCCATAGGCACGGAGGGTGCTGGAGCTCCACACTTCCATAGGCACGGAGGGTGCTGGAGCTCCACACTTCCATAGGCACGGAGGGTGCTGGAGCTCCACACTTCCATAGGCAGGGAGGGTGCTGGAGCTCCACACTTCCATAGGCAGGGAGGGTGCTGGAGCTCCACACTTCCATAGGCACGGAGGCTGCTGGAGCTCCACACTTCCATAGGCAGGGAGGGTGCTGGAGCTCCACACTTCCATAGGCAGGGAGGGTGCTGGAGCTCCACACTTCCATAGGCAGGGAGGGTGCTGGAGCTCCACACTTCCATAGGCAGGGAGGGTGCTGGAGCTCCACACTTCCATAGGCAGGGAGGGTGCTGGAGCTCCACACTTCCATAGGCAGGGAGGGTGCTGGAGCTCCACACTTCCATAGGCAGGGAGGGTGCTGGAGCTCCACACTTCCATAGGCAGGGAGGGTGCTGGAGCTCCACACTTCCATAGGCAGGGAGGGTGCTGGAGCTCCACACTTCCATAGGCAGGGAGGGTGCTGGAGCTCCACACTTCCATAGGCAGGGAGGGTGCTGGAGCTCCACACTTCCATAGGCAGGGAGGGTGCTGGAGCTCCACACTTCCATAGGCAGGGAGGGTGCTGGAGCTCCACACTTCCATAGGCACGGAGGGTGCTGGAGCTCCACACTTCCATAGGCAGGGAGGGTGCTGGAGCTCCACACTTCCATAGGCACGGAGGGTGCTGGAGCTCCACACTTCCATAGCTCCAGCCACGGAGGGTGCTGGCACCTCCACACTTCCAGCCACGGAGCATGCTGGCACTTCCACCTTGCTTGCTAAGTCGGCGTGATCTTGCCCAAAAAGTCCCTCCTCACCTCCAGCTGGAAGTGGAAAAAAATCCTCCACCTGCTTGGCCGAGGTTCTGGAAGCCAGCAGCTCGCAGAATGTTGCCAAAGTTTCACTGGAAGGAAAAGAAAAGAGAAGACCGAGTGCGCATTTCACCTACCGCCGAATGTCCACAAGAGGGAAGTGTCACTCCGTCGCAGAATCTGCGCCGACGCACTCGGCACCCTTCGAATTTATGGTGCCGGTGCGGGTGTTCTGGGTGCAAAAAGGCCGCCCAAGTGGTAGAAAAAAATCAGACTTCGTCTCTTAGGTCGAAATTAATGCCAAGTTTTGAAATGCGCTTGCAGGGGTGGACCAGGGCCCGTTAGAAGTGCTTAGCCGAGGTCCTGGAAGCCTAACCCGGCGTGATCTTGTGCAAAAAGCCGCTGCTGAGCTCCAGCTGGAAGTGTAAAAAGAACCGGGCTGGATCAAAAAAAGAACCGGGCGGCCCGTTAAAATTGCTTAGCCGAGGTCCTGGAACCCTAACCCGGCGTGATCTTGTGCAAAAAGCCGCTGCTGAGCTCCAGCTGGAAGTGTAAAAAGAACCGGGCTGGTTCAAAAAAAGAACCGGGCGACCCGTTAGAAGTGCTTAGCCGAGGTCCTGGAAGCCTAACCCGGCGTGATCTTGTGCAAAAAGCCGCTGCTGAGCTCCAGCTGGAAGTGGAAAAAGAACCGGGCTGGATCAAAAAAGAACCGGGCGACCCGTTAAAATTGCTTAGCCGAGGTCCTGGAAGCCTAACACGGCGTGATCTTGTGCAAAAAGCCGCTCCCGAGCTCCAGCTGGAAGTGTAAAAAGAACCAAGCTGGATAAAAAAAAAAGAACCGGGCTGGATCAAAAAAGAACCGGGCGGCCCGTTAAAATTGCTTAGCCGAGGTCCTGGAAGCCTAACCCGGCGTGATCTTGTGCAAAAAGCCGCTGCCGAGCTCCAGCTGGAAGTGTAAAAAGAACCGGGCTGGATAAAAAAAAGAACCGGGCTGGATCAAAAAAGAACCGGGCGACCCGTTAAAATTGCTTAGCCGAGGTCCTGGAAGCCTAACACGGCGTGTTCTTGTGCAAAAAGCCGCTCCCAAGCTCCAGCTGGAAGTGTAAAAAGAACCGGGCTGGATAAAAAAAAGAACCGGGCTGGATCAAAAAAGAACCGGGCGACCCGTTAAAATTGCTTAGCCGAGGTCCTGGAAGCCTAACACGGCGTGATCTTGTGCAAAAAGCCGCTCCCGAGCTCCAGCTGGAAGTGTAAAAAGAACCAGGCTGGATAAAAAAAAGAACCGGGCTGGATCAAAAAAGAACCGGGCGACCCGTTAAAATTGCTTAGCCGAGGTCCTGGAAGCCTAACCCGGCGTGATCTTGTGCAAAAAGCCGCTCCCGAGCTCCAGCTGGAAGTGTAAAAAGAACCAGGCTGGATAAAAAAAAGAACCGGGCTGGATCAAAAAAGAACCGGGCGACCCGTTAAAATTGCTTAGCCGAGGTCCTGGAAGCCTAACACGGCGTGTTCTTGTGCAAAAAGCCGCTCCCGAGCTCCAGCTGGAAGTGTAAAAAGAACCAGGCTGGATTAAAAAAAAGAACCGGGCTGGATCAAAAAAGAACCGGGCGACCCGTTAAAATTGCTTAGCCGACGTCCTGGAAGCCTAACACGGCGTGATCTTGTGCAAAAAGCCGCTCCCGAGCTCCAGCTGGAAGTGTAAAAAGAACCGGGCTGGATAAAAAAAGAACCGGGCTGGATCAAAAAAGAACCGGGCGACCCGTTAAAATTGCTTAGCCGAGGTCCTGGAAGCCTAACACGGCGTGTTCTTGTGCAAAAAGCCGCTCCCGAGCTCCAGCTGGAAGTGTAAAAAGAACCAGGCTGGATAAAAAAAAGAACCGGGCTGGATCAAAAAAGAACCGGGCGACCCGTTAAAATTGCTTAGCCGACGTCCTGGAAGCCTAACACGGCGTGATCTTGTGCAAAAAGCCGCTCCCGAGCTCCAGCTGGAAGTGTAAAAAGAACCGGGCTGGATAAAAAAAGAACCGGGCTGGATCAAAAAAAGAACCGGGCGACCCGTTAGAAGTGCTTAGCCGAGGTCCTGGAAGCCTAACACGGCGTGTTCTTGTGCAAAAAGCCGCTCCCGAGCTCCAGCTGGAAGTGTAAAAAGAACCGGGCTGGATAAAAAAAGAACCGGGCTGGATAAAAAAAAGAACCGGGCGACCCGTTAAAATTGCTTCGCCGAGGTCCTGGAAGCCTAACACGGCGTGATCTTGTGCAAAAAGCCGCTCCCGAGCTCCAGCTGGAAGTGTAAAAAGAACCGGGCTGGATAAAAAAAAGAACCGGGCGGCCCGTTAAAATTGCTTAGCCGAGGTCCTGGAAGCCTAACCCGGCGTGATCTTGTGCAAATAGCCGCTGCCGAGCTCCAGCTGGAAGTGTGAAAAGAACCGGGCTGGATAAAAAAAAGAACCGGGCTGGATCAAAAAAGAACCGGGCGACCCGTTAAAATTGCTTAGCCGAGGTCCTGGAAGCCTAACACGGCGTGATCTTGTGCAAAAAGCCGCTCCCGAGCTCCAGCTGGAAGTGTAAAAAGAACCGGGCTGGATAAAAAAAAGAACCGGGCTGGATCAAAAAAGAACCGGGCGACCCGTTAAAATTGCTTAGCCGAGGTCCTGGAAGCCTAACACGGCGTGATCTTGTGCAAAAAGCCGCTCCCGAGCTCCAGCTGGAAGTGTAAAAAGAACCGGGCTGGATAAAAAAAGAACCGGGCTGGATCAAAAAAGAACCGGGCGACCCGTTAAAATTGCTTAGCCGAGGTCCTGGAAGCCTAACCCGGCGTGATCTTGCCCGAAATTCGGCCTCTATACTTCCATTTTAGGTACCAGGCGCTCATAGTGTGTTGGTCCCACTAGTCAGTGTACTGGTCCCACTCGCTAGTGTACTGGTCCCCCTAGTCAGTGTACTCATCCAGTTACCCCCCGTTTTCCAAAACACCATCGGCACGTATAAGGGGGGGACTCCTGAGAGAGATGAGGTATATGGCAGCGCAACACCAATCCGCTCCGCGCTGGTTCCCATGTCGGCTACGGATGAATAAAACCAGCCTGTCCCCCCTGGAGCTCACGAGACACGGAATTTTTTCTAAGTGCCAACGGCTCTTCCGAGCAAACGTGTCCGCTCCGGCTGGTTCCCCCGTCGGCCTCGAATGACGAAAAATGCCGGTCTCCGCCCGGAGCTCATGACAAACGAAAAATTTTCTAAGTGCCAACGGCACTAGCGAGCGAATGTGTCCGCTCGGCGCTGGTTCCCGGGTCGAACCCGGAAGACGAAAAACGCCGGTCTCCGCCCGGAGCTCATGACAAACGTAAAATTTTCTAAGTGCCAACGGCACTAGCGAGCGAATGTGTCCGCTCGGCGCTGGTTCCCGGGTCGAACCCGGAAGACGAAAAACGCCGGTCCTCGCCTGGAGGTCCCAGCAAAATCAGCGAAAAAACGACTAAGTGTCAACTTTCGAAAAAACGACTAAGTGTCAACTTTCGAAAAAACGGCTAAGTGTCGACTTTCGAAAAAACGGCTAAGTGTCGCCTTTCGAAAAAACGGCTAAGTGTCGCCTCTCTGAAAAAACGGCTAAGTGTCGCCTCTCTGAAAAAACGACTAAGTGTCGCCTCTCTGAAAAAACGACTAAGTGTCGCCTCTCTGAAAAAACGGCAAAGTGCCCACGGCTCTGCGGGCTCGTGCATCCGACCCGCGCCGGTTCCCCAGCCGGCCTGAAATAAGGCAAAACCAGCCTCTCCCCCTGGAGCTCAGAGCCAATTGTGGCGAAAAAACGACTAAGTGTCAACTTTCGAAAAAACGGCTAAGTGTCGACTTTCGAAAAAACGGCTAAGTGTCGCCTTTCGAAAAAACGGCTAAGTGTCGCCTCTCTGAAAAAACGGCTAAGTGTCGCCTCTCTGAAAAAACGGCTAAGTGTCGCCTCTCTGAAAAAACGACTAAGTGCCCACGGCTCTGCGGGCTCGTGCATCCGACCCGCGCCGGTTCCCCAGCCGGCCTGAAATAAGGCAAAACCAGCCTCTCCCCCTGGAGCTCAGAGCCAATTGTGGCGAAAAAACGACTAAGTGTCAACTTTCGAAAAAACGGCTAAGTGTCAACTTTCGAAAAAACGGCTAAGTGTCGCCTCTCTGAAAAAACGACTGTGTCGCCTCTCTGAAAAAACGGCAAAGTGCCCACGGCTCTGCGGGCTCGTGCATCCGACCCGCGCCGGTTCCCCAGCCGGCCTGAAATAAGGCAAAACCAGCCTCTCCGCCTGGAGCTCAGAGCCAACTTGGCGAATATTTTCTAAGTGCCCACGGCTCTGCGTGGGTACGGCGTCTGCCCAACGCCGGTTCCGGGTCGGACCCGGATGACGAAAAATGTCGGTCTCCGCCTGGAGCTCAGAGCCAATTGTGGCGAAAAAACGACTAAGTGTCAACTTTCGAAAAAACGGCTAAGTGTCGCCTTTCGAAAAAACGGCTAAGTGTCGCCTTTCGAAAAAACGGCTAAGTGTCGCCTCTCTGAAAAAACGGCTAAGTGTCGCCTCTCTGAAAAAACGACTAAGTGTCGCCTCTCTGAAAAAACGACTAAGTGTCGCCTCTCTGAAAAAACGGCAAAGTGCCCACGGCTCTGCGGGCTCGTGCATCCGACCCGCGCCGGTTCCCCAGCCGGCCTGAAATAAGGCAAAACCAGCCTCTCCGCCTGGAGCTCAGAGCCAACTTGGCGAATATTTTCTAAGTGCCCACGGCACTTGCGCGCGAAGGTGTCTGCTGCGCGCCGGTTCCCCAGCCGGCCTGAAATAAGGCAAAACCAGGCTCTCCCCCTGGAGCTCAGAGCCAATTGTGGCGAAAAAACGACTAAGTGTCAACTTTCGAAAAAACGGCTAAGTGTCGACTTTCGAAAAAACGGCTAAGTGTCAACTTTCGAAAAAACGGCTAAGTGTCAACTTTCGAAAAAACAACTAAGTGTCGCCTCTCTGAAAAAACGACTAAGTGCCCACGGCTCTGCGGGGCTTGTGAGTCCGCCCCGCGCCGGTTCGGCGGTCGGCCTCAAAAAGCGAAAAATCAGCCTCTCTCCCTGGAGCTCACCAAAAATTTGTCGAAATTTTTCTAAGTTCTCCTCGAGGTACCAGGGGGTGAGGTACCCGGGCTAAGGTGCAGTACCTTTTTTGGTCTTCAGGTGCGCCAGAGTACAATGAAATGGTCCCAGTAGTCAGTGTACTCATCGACTTTCCCCCCGTTTTCCAAAGCACCTCGTTTACGAGTATGGAGGAGATGGTGCTGGTCTCCCCACGGCGTCGGACACGCCGTCCTCGACAGCACAAGGTCGGATAGAAGACCTGAAAAGCGCCGTGGCACGCGCTGGAGGTGTCACTGTGGCGAAAAAGTGACTAAGTGTCAACTTTCGAAAAAACGGCTAAGTGTCAACTTTCGAAAAAACGGCTAAGTGTCAACTTTCGAAAAAACGGCTAAGTGTCAACTTTCGAAAAAACGACAAAGTGTCACCTCTCTGAAAAAACGGCAAAGTGTCAACTTTCGAAAAAACGACTAAGTGTCAACTTTCGAAAAAACGACTAAGTGTCACCTCTCTGAAAAAATGGCAAAGTGTCAACTGCGAATGTGGTGGTGCATGGAAGGAAGTGGAGGACGGCCGCCTCCTTAAACACAGGCCGAAGAGGAGCGTCAGGGCCGGCTCCTTAAACACGGACCGAGTGTCGCCCTTAACACAGACCAAGCGGAGGACGGCCGCCTCCCTAAATACAGGCCGAACCGGAGCGCGAGGGCCGCTCCTTAAACACGGACCGAGTGTCGCCCTTAACACAGACCAAGGGGAGGACGGCCGCCTCCTTAAACACAGGCCGGAGAGGAGCGTCAGGGCCAGGCTCCTCAAACATGGACCGAGTGTCGCCCTTAACACAGACCAAGCGGAGGACGGCCGCCTCCCTAAATACAGGCCGAACCGGAGCGCGAGGGCTAGGCTCCTTAAACACGGACCGAGTGTCGCCCTTAACACAGACCAAGGGGAGGACGGCCGCCTCCTTAAACACAGGCCGGAGAGGAGCGTCAGGGCCAGGCTCCTTAAACATGGACCGAGTGTCGCCCTTAACACAGACCAAGGGGAGGACGGCCGCCTCCTTAAACACAGGCCGGAGAGGAGCGTCAGGGCCAGGCTCCTTAAACATGGACCGAGTGTCGCCCTTAACACAGACCAAGGGGAGGACGGCCGCCTCCTTAAACACAGGCCGGAGAGGAGCGTCAGGGCCAGGCTCCTCAAACATGGACCGAGTGTCGCCCTTAACACAGACCAAGGGGAGGACGGCCGCCTCCTTAAACACAGGCCGGAGAGGAGCGTCAGGGCCAGGCTCCTCAAACATGGACCGAGTGTCGCCCTTAACACAGACCAAGGGGAGGACGGCCGCCTCCTTAAACACAGGCCGGAGAGGAGCGTCAGGGCCAGGCTCCTCAAACATGGACCGAGTGTCGCCCTTAACACAGACCAAGGGGAGGACGGCCGCCTCCTTAAACACAGGCCGGAGAGGAGCGTCAGGGCCAGGCTCCTCAAACATGGACCGAGTGTCGCCCTTAACACAGACCAAGGGGAGGACGGCCGCCTCCTTAAACACAGGCCGGAGAGGAGCGTCAGGGCCAGGCTCCTCAAACATGGACCGAGTGTCGCCCTTAACACAGACCAAGGGGAGGACGGCCGCCTCCTTAAACACAGGCCGGAGAGGAGCGTCAGGGCCAGGCTCCTCAAACATGGACCGAGTGTCGCCCTTAACACAGACCAAGGGGAGGACGGCCGCCTCCTTAAACACAGGCCGGAGAGGAGCGTCAGGGCCAGGCTCCTCAAACATGGACCGAGTGTCGCCCTTAACACAGACCAAGGGGAGGACGGCCGCCTCCTTAAACACAGGCCGGAGAGGAGCGTCAGGGCCAGGCTCCTCAAACATGGACCGAGTGTCGCCCTTAACACAGACCAAGCGGAGGACGGCCGCCTCCCTAAATACAGGCCGAACCGGAGCGCGAGTGTCGCTCCTTAAACACGGACCGAGTGGAGGACGGCCGCCTCCTTAAACACAGGCCGAGAGTCGCCCCGGACGGTCTGCCTCGCGGCGCCCGTCTGCTCGGATAAAATGACACAAAGTGTCAACTGCGAATGTTGTCCATCCAAGGAAGGAGCGTGATGCCCGGCCGGCTCCTTAAACACAGGCCGAGAGTCGCCCCGGACGGTCCGCCTCGCGGCGCCCGCCCGCTCGGATAAAATGACACAAAGTGTCAACTACGAATGTTGTCCATCCAAGGAAGGAGCGTGATGCCCGGCCGGCTCCTTAAACACAGGCCGAGAGTCGCCCCGGACGGTCCGCCTCGCGGCGCCCGTCTGCTCGGATAAAATGACACAAAGTGTCAACTGCGAATGTTGTCCATCCAAGGAAGGAGCGTGATGCCCGGCCGGCTCCTTAAACACAGGCCGAGAGTCGCCCCGGACGGTCCGCCTCGCGGCGCCCGCCCGCTCGGATAAAATGACACAAAGTGTCAACTGCGAATGTTGTCCATCCAAGGAAGGAGCGTGATGCCCGGCCGGCTCCTTAAACAAAGGCCGAGAGTCGCCCCGGACGGTCCGCCTCGCGGCGCCCGCCCGCTCGGATAAAATGACACAAAGTGTCAACTACGAATGTTGTCCATCCAAGGAAGGAGCGTGATGCCCGGCCGGCTCCTTAAACACAGGCCGAGAGTCGCCCCGGACGGTCCGCCTCGCGGCGCCCGTCTGCTCGGATAAAATGACACAAAGTGTCAACTGCGAATGTTGTCCATCCAAGGAAGGAGCGTGATGCCCGGCCGGCTCCTTAAACACAGGCCGAGAGTCGCCCCGGACGGTCCGCCTCGCGGCGCCCGCCCGCTCGGATAAAATGACACAAAGTGTCAACTACGAATGTTGTCCATCCAAGGAAGGAGCGTGATGCCCGGCCGGCTCCTTAAACACAGGCCGAGAGTCGCCCCGGACGGTCCGCCTCGCGGCGCCCGTCCGCTCGGATAAAATGACACAAAGTGTCAACTGCGAATGTTGTCCATCCAAGGAAGGAGCGTGATGCCCGGCCGGCTCCTTAAACACAGGCCGAGAGTCGCCCCGGACGGTCCGCCTCGCGGCGCCCGCCCGCTCGGATAAAATGACACAAAGTGTCAACTGCGAATGTTGTCCATCCAAGGAAGGAGCGTGATGCCCGGCCGGCTCCTTAAACACAGGCCGAGAGTCGCCCCGGACGGTCCGCCTCGCGGCGCCCGCCCGCTCGGATAAAATGACACAAAGTGTCAACTACGAATGTTGTCCATCCAAGGAAGGAGCGTGATGCCCGGCCGGCTCCTTAAACACAGGCCGAGAGTCGCCCCGGACGGTCCGCCTCGCGGCGCCCGTCCGCTCGGATAAAATGACACAAAGTGTCAACTGCGAATGTTGTCCATCCAAGGAAGGAGCGTGATGCCCGGCCGGCTCCTTAAACACAGGCTGAGAGTCGCCCCGGACGGTCCGCCTCGCGGCGCCCGCCCGCTCGGATAAAATGACACAAAGTGTCAACTATGAATGTTGTCCATCCAAGGAGGGAGCGTGAGGCCCGGCCGGCTCCGAAAACACAGGCCGAGAGTCGCCCCGGACGGTCCGCCTCGCGGCGCCCGTCTGCTCGGATAAAATGACACAAAGTGTCAACTGCGAATGTTGTCCATCCAAGGAAGGAGCGTGATGCCCGGCCGGCTCCTTAAACACAGGCCGAGAGTCGCCCCGGACGGTCCGCCTCGCGGCGCCCGCCCGCTCGGATAAAATGACACAAAGTGTCAACTACGAATGTTGTCCATCCAAGGAGGGAGCGTGAGGCCCGGCCGGCTCCGAAAACACAGGCCGAGAGTCGCCCCGGACGGTCCGCCTCGCGGCGCCCGTCTGCTCGGATAAAATGACACAAAGTGTCATCTGCGAATGTTGTCCATCCAAGGAAGGAGCGTGATGCCCGGCCGGCTCCTTAAACACAGGCCGAGAGTCGCCCCGGACGGTCCGCCTCGCGGCGCCCGCCCGCTCGGATAAAATGACACAAAGTGTCAACTACGAATGTTGTCCATCCAAGGAAGGAGCGTGATGCCCGGCCGGCTCCTTAAACAAAGGCCGAGAGTCGCCCCGGACGGTCCGCCTCTCGAGGCGCCCGCCCGCTCGGATAAAATGAAACAAAGTGTCAACTACGAATGTTGGCGCTCCCCGCGCCGCCCCGCAGGCCCCGGCGCGACCGTACTGCGGCGAGACCGAGACGACCCGGAAAAAGCATCCATCCCACCTAGCCACGATCCACGGAGGCCGAGCGAGCGGCTGAGTGTCGGGCGCCGCGCGTGCGAGCGTCCGCCGGCCGCGCCGGTCCTTCTGCGAATGACGTTTCTCAAACCCTCCGGCTTGATAGCGGCGGCACCACGGGAAGCCGTCCACACACACCGTCCGACCTCTATCCGAAAAGCCTTCCCGACCAACCGCGGTCGCGGGGGCGTCTGTCGCTCCGCATCGGGGGGGCGTATGGCTTCCGCGCTACGCGCTGCGGGCTCGGGGGGGCCGCAACGGCTGAGTCTGACTCGGCCGGGGCGCAGCTTCCCTCCCGGCAGTCAGCAATAGTGCCGATCGCGCCTGCCACCAGCCCCCTCCCCGACGGGTTCGTCGGCGCCGGCTGGCCACCGTCCGCCTTCGTTCCCCGAGGGTTCCCAACCAGCGCCGATCCAACTCCGCATCCTGGCCGCACGCAGTGCGTGCCTCGCGCGGGTAAGTCGCCGGCGCAGCGCCGCAGCTCCCGACCCCCGCGTACGGGAATAGTTGAGGGCCTCAGCGGGCCGCACCGACCGAGTCCGACTCGGGCCGGGGCGCAGATTCCCGCCTGGGTGACCGAACGTTCTCTGCTCGGGCCGGAGGGCCGACGCCCGTCCCCCCCCCCGTCGTCCCCCACGGACCGCCTCCGAGGCCACTTCGCACGGCTCATCCTCGGCCCCCTACCAATGCTTAATCGATGGGGCCGCCCGGCCGGATTCGCGCCCCCCTGTCCACCGCCAGTCTCCCCAGACTAACCCGAGTTACCGCCCAGCTCGCCTAACCTTGCACTCGCTCTGCCAAACGGTCGTGTAGTCGGCGGGCCGTCCTACGGGTCGCCCTCCGGCCCCAAACGCGCGGCGGGATAGCGGCAAGGCGGCGGCGGCGGCCAGCGGCGTCGGGGCGCTCGCACCGGAGAAGAGGCGTCTTACGAGGCCGGGCGCAGCTCCCTCTCGTTTACTTGCTGAGTAGCGGCGCTCGAAGGTTCCGCGGCGAGCGCGGCTCAACCCACCGAACGTCCCCCTGCAGCGGGCTCCATCGAAGGGCCGTCCCGCCGGATTCGCACCACCCTGTCCACCGCAAAGTCGTCCAACCGACTGCACGAGTTACCGCCCGGTTCGCCTAACCTTGCATCGCCCCGCCAAACGAGCGAGTTGCCGGCCGTCCTACGGGTCGCGCACCGGCCCCACACGTGCGGAGGGCTAGCGGCAAGGCGGCGGCGGCGGTCAGCGGCGTCGGGGTCAAACTCAGCACCGGACAGGGGGTGTCTTACGAGGCCGGGCGCAGCTCCTCTCGTTTAGGGGTCCGCGAGGGTCGCGTTCGAGGTTCCGCGTCCTCGGCTTCGGCTGCGCCGGGTCCAGCCCGATCCATCTCACCCCGCGGCAGCCTCAGACCACCTAGAGCCCCCGCGAACCGCGGCCGGCGTCCGGAAAACAGTCGCGCGAGCCCCCGCTCCGGCGGGCCGGCGAGCGAGAGGCGCTACCCAGCCACCCTCTCTCCTACCTGGTTGATCCTGCCAGTAGCATATGCTTGTCTCAAAGATTAAGCCATGCAAGTCTAAGTGCACACGGCCCGTACAGCGAAACTGCGAATGGCTCATTAAATCAGTTATGGTTCCTTTGATCGCTCCTCAGTTACTTGGATAACTGTGGCAATTCTAGAGCTAATACATGCAAACGGGCGCCGACCTCCGGGGACGCGCGCATTTATCAGACCCAAAACCCACGCGGTGCCCGGGCGCGCGGGCCCAGGGGTCGCGCCGGCGTTCACGCGCCGCGCCGCGGCCCTCCGCGCGTCCGGCCCGGCCTCCCTTGGTGATCCTCGATAACTTCCAGCCGATCGCCGGCCCTCCGCGGCGGCGACGTCTCATTCGAATGTCTGCCCTATCACCTCCGACAGGGAGGCAGCCTATCAGGTCTAAATGACTTGCATACGACCTGATTCTGGGTCAGGGTCTCGTAAGTAGCAGAGCAGCTACATCGCTGCGATCTATTGAGAGTCAGCCCTCGATCCAACCTTTTGTCGGCCGGTGTCACCTCCGGGGGCCGGTCGGCATCCCCCCTCCGGGGTGGGCCGCTACCAGGGGCGTCATCGGACTTTGAAGAAATTACGCCGCGGCGGAAGACAGCGGGCGCGCCCGGGGATGAGGCAGCATCCCTGGGCCGCGGAGGGGAGGAGGCAGCCTCCCCGGGGCGGAACTTAGTCTCCGTAGAATGACGGCGGGCGTGCGTAAAGGGCGCGTCCGGGGATGAGGCAGCATCCCCGGGCCGCGGAGGGGAGGAGGCAGCCTCCCCGGGGCGGAACTTAGTCTCCGTAGAATGACGGCGGGCGTGCGTAAAGGGCGCGCCCGGGGATAGCCCATTCATTTACAACGGCGTGTCCGCCAGGCGGCGACATTTCCCCGTTACCGGTGGCTGCGCGGCGGGTGAGTGACAGAGCTTATCCGAGCGGCTGGAACTCTGCGCCGGCGTGGTCGAGCGTGAGGCCTCGGCCCTTTGGCTGCCTGGTACCTAAACACTTCCATTGATCCAGCCACGGAGGGTGCTGGCTGGTGGCTCCATACCTCCAGAGCTCCATACTTCCATAGCTGCAGAGCTCCATAGCTCCATACCTCCATACCTCCAGAGCTCCATACTTCCATAGCTCTATACTTCCATAGCTCCATAGCACCAGAGCTCCATACCTCCAGAGCTCCATAGCACCAGAGCTCCATAGCTCCATAGCACCAGAGCTCCATAGCTCCATAGCACCAGAGCTCCATACCTCCAGAGCTCCAGAGCTCCATAGCACCAGAGTTCCATAGCTCCATAGCACCAGAGCTCCATAGCTCCATAGCACCAGAGCTCCATAGCTCCATAGCTCCATAGCACCAGAGCTCCATAGCTCCATAGCACCAGAGCTCCATAGCTCCATAGCACCAGAGCTCCATACTTCCATAGCTCCAGGGCTCCATAGCTCCAGGGCTCCATAGCTCCATACCTCCATAGCTCCATAGCTCCATACTTCCAGAGCTCCATAGCTCCATACTTCCATAGCTCCATAGCTCCATACTTCCATAGCACCAGAGCTCCATACTTCCATAGCACCAGAGCTCCAGAGCTCCATAGCTCCAGCCTGGGTGGCTGGTGGCTCCATAGCTCCATACTTCCATAGCTCCAGTCAGAGAGTTGGCGAAAATTGCACTAAGTGCGAAAGCCCATTCATTTACAACGGCGTGTCCACAAGGCGGCGACATTTCCCCGTTACCGGTGGCTGCGCGGCGGGTGAGTGACAGAGCTTATCCGAGCGGCTGGAACTCTGCGCCGGCGTGGTCGAGCGTGAGGCCTCGGCCCTTTGGCTGCCTGGTACCTAAAACACTTCCATTGATCCAGCCACGGAGGGTGCTGGCTGGTGGCTCCATACCTCCATAGCTCCATAGCACCAGAGCTCCATAGCTCCATAGCACCAGAGCTCCATGGCTTCAGAGCTCCATAGCACCATAGCTCCATACCTCCAGAGCTCCAGGGCTCCATAGCTCCATACCTCCAGAGCTCCATACCTCCAGAGCTCCATACCTCCAGAGCTCCATAGCACCAGAGCTCCATGGCTTCAGAGCTCCATAGCACCATAGCTCCATACCTCCAGAGCTCCAGGGCTCCATAGCTCCATACTTTCAGAGCTCCATACCTCCAGAGCTCCATACCTCCAGAGCTCCAGAGCTCCATAGCACCAGAGCTCCATGGCTTCAGAGCTCCATAGCACCATAGCTCCATACCTCCAGAGCTCCAGGGCTCCATAGCTCCATACCTCCAGAGCTCCATACCTCCAGAGCTCCAGAGCTCCATAGCACCAGAGCTCCATGGCTTCAGAGCTCCATAGCACCATAGCTCCATACCTCCAGAGCTCCAGGGCTCCATAGCTCCATACCTCCAGAGCTCCATACCTCCAGAGCTCCATACCTCCAGAGCTCCATAGCTCCATAGCACCAGAGCTCCATAGCTCCATAGCACCAGAGCTCCATAGCACCAGAGCTCCATAGCACCAGAGCTCCATAGCTCCATAGCACCAGAGCTCCATAGCTCCATAGCACCAGAGCTCCATACTTCCAGAGCTCCATAGCTCCATAGCTCCATAGCACCAGAGCTCCATAGCTCCATAGCACCAGAGCTCCATAACTCCATAGCACCAGAGCTCCATACTTCCATAGCTCCATAGCTCCATACCTCCAGAGCTCCATAGCTCCATAGCTCCATACCTCCAGAGCTCCAGAGCTCCAGAGCTCCATAGCTCCATAGCTCCATAGCACCAGAGCTCCATAGCTCCATAGCACCAGAGCTCCATACTTCCATAGCTCGAGGGCTCCATAGCTCCAGGGCTCCATACCTCCAGAGCTCCATAGCTCCATACTTCCAGAGCTCCATAGCTCCATACTTCCATAGCTCCATACTTCCATACCTCCAGAGCTCCATACTTCCATAGCACCAGAGCTCCATACTTCCATAGCACCAGAGCTCCATACCTCCAGAGCTCCATAGCTCCAGCCTGGGTGGCTGGTGGCTCCATAGCTCCATACTTCCATAGCTCTAAGTCAGAGAGTTGGCGAAAATTGCACTAAGTGCGAAAGCCCATTCATTTACAACGGCGTGTCCGCCAGGCGGCGACATTTCCCCGTTACCGGTGGCTGCGCGGCGGGTGAGTGACAGAGCTTATCCGAGCGGCTGGAACTCTGCGCCGGCGTGGTCGAGCGTGAGGCCTCGGCCCTTTGGCTGCCTGGTACCTAAAACACTTCCATTGATCCAGCCACGGAGGGTGCTGGCTGGTGGCTCCATACCTCCATAGCTCCATAGCACCAGAGCTCCATAGCTCCATAGCACCAGAGCTCCATGGCTTCAGAGCTCCATAGCACCATAGCTCCATACCTCCAGAGCTCCAGGGCTCCATAGCTCCATACCTCCAGAGCTCCATACCTCCAGAGCTCCATACCTCCAGAGCTCCATAGCACGAGAGCTCCATGGCTTCAGAGCTCCATAGCACCATAGCTCCATACCTCCAGAGCTCCAGGGCTCCATAGCTCCATACCTCCAGAGCTCCATACCTCCAGAGCTCCATACCTCCAGAGCTCCATAGCACCAGAGCTCCATGGCTTCAGAGCTCCATAGCACCATAGCTCCATACCTCCAGAGCTCCAGGGCTCCATAGCTCCATACCTCCAGAGCTCCATACCTCCAGAGCTCCATACCTCCAGAGCTCCATAGCACCAGAGCTCCATGGCTTCAGAGCTCCATAGCACCATAGCTCCATACCTCCAGAGCTCCAGGGCTCCATAGCTCCATACCTCCAGAGCTCCATACCTCCAGAGCTCCATACCTCCAGAGCTCCAGAGCTCCATAGCACCAGAGCTCCATGGCTTCAGAGCTCCATAGCACCATAGCTCCATACCTCCAGAGCTCCAGGGCTCCATAGCTCCATACCTCCAGAGCTCCATACCTCCAGAGCTCCAGAGCTCCATAGCACCAGAGCTCCATGGCTTCAGAGCTCCATAGCACCATAGCTCCATACCTCCAGAGCTCCAGGGCTCCATAGCTCCATACCTCCAGAGCTCCATACCTCCAGAGCTCCATAGCTCCATAGCACCAGAGCTCCATAGCTCCATAGCACCAGAGCTCCATACCTCCAGAGCTCCATACCTCCAGAGCTCCATAGCTCCATAGCACCAGAGCTCCATACCTCCAGAGCTCCATACCTCCAGAGCTCCATAGCACCAGAGCTCCATAGCTCCATACTTCCATAGCACCAGAGCTCCATACTTCCATAGCACCAGTCACAGAGTTGGCGAAAATTGCACTAAGTGCGAAAGCCCATTCATTTACAAGGGCGTGTCCACAAGGCGGCGACATTTCCCCGTTACCGGTGGCTGCGCGGCGGGAGAGTGGCAGAGCTCATCCGAGCGGCTGGAACTCTGCGCCGGCGTGGTCGAGCGGCTGGCCTCGGTAGTTGAGGTACCAGGGGTGGGGCGGGGAGCTCCAGGCGGGTCTTGTGAGAGAGTGAATCCGAGCGGCTGGAACTCTCGGCCGGCCTGGTCGAGCGGCTGGCCTCGGTAGTTGAGGTACCAGGGGCGGGCTGGGGAGCTACAGGCGGGGCTTGTGAGAGAGTGAAGCCGAGCGGCTGGAACTCTGGGCCGGCGTGGTTGAGCCACGGAGGGTGCTGGCTGGTGGCTCCATAGCTCCAACGCTCCACAGCTCCATACTTCCATAGCCCCAGAGCTCCATAGCTCCATACTTCCATAGCTCCATAGCTCCATACTTCCATAGCTCCATAGCTCCATAGCTCCATAGCTCCATAGCTCCATACTTCCATAGCTCCAGCCGCGGAGGGTGCTGGCTGGTGGCTCCATAGCTCCATACTTCCATACTTGCAGCCACGGAGTTGGCTAAAATTGCACTAAGTGCGAAAGCCCATTCATTTACAACGGCGTGTCCGCCAGGCGGCGACATTTCCCCGTTACCGGTGGCTGCGCGGCGGGTGAGTGACAGAGCTTATCCGAGCGGCTGGAACTCTGCGCCGGCGTGGTCGAGCGTGAGGCCCCGGCCCTTTGGCTACCTGGTACCTAAAACACTTCCATTGATCCAGCCACGGAGGGTGCTGGCTGGTGGCTCCATACCTCCAGAGCTCCATAGCTCCATAGCACCAGAGCTCCATAGCACCAGAGCTCCAGAGCTCCATAGCACCAGAGCTCCAGAGCTCCATAGCACCAGAGCTCCATACCTCCAGAGCTCCATAGCTCCATAGCACCAGAGCTCCATAGCTCCATAGCACCAGAGCTCCATAGCTCCATAGCACCAGAGCTCCATAGCACCAGAGCTCCATACTTCCATAGCCCCAGAGCTCCATAGCTCCATAGCTCCAGAGCTCCATAGCTCCATAGCACCAGAGCTCCATAGCTCCAGAGCTCCATAGCTCCATACTTCCATAGCTCCATAGCTCCAGAGCTCCAGAGCTCCAGAGCTCCAGAGCTCCATAGCTCCAGGCACGGAGGGTGCTGGAGCTCCACACTTCCATAGGCAGGGAGGGTGCTGGAGCTCCACACTTCCATAGGCAGGGAGGGTGCTGGAGCTCCACACTTCCATAGGCAGGGAGGGTGCTGGAGCTCCACACTTCCATAGGCAGGGAGGGTGCTGGAGCTCCACACTTCCATAGGCAGGGAGGGTGCTGGAGCTCCACACTTCCATAGGCAGGGAGGGTGCTGGAGCTCCACACTTCCATAGGCAGGGAGGGTGCTGGAGCTCCACACTTCCATAGGCAGGGAGGGTGCTGGAGCTCCACACTTCCATAGGCAGGGAGGGTGCTGGAGCTCCACACTTCCATAGGCAGGGAGGGTGCTTGAGCTCCACACTTCCATAGGCAGGGAGGGTGCTGGAGCTCCACACTTCCATAGGCACGGAGGGTGCTGGAGCTCCACACTTCCATAGGCAGGGAGGGTGCTGGAGCTCCACACTTCCATAGGCAGGGAGGGTGCTGGAGCTCCACACTTCCATAGGCAGGGAGGGTGCTGGAGCTCCACACTTCCATAGGCAGGGAGGGTGCTGGAGCTCCACACTTCCATAGGCAGGGAGGGTGCTGGAGCTCCACACTTCCATAGGCAGGGAGGGTGCTGGAGCTCCACACTTCCATAGGCAGGGAGGGTGCTGGCACATCCACACTTCCAGCCACGGAGCATGCTGGCACTTCCACCTTGCTTGCTAAGTCGGCGTGATCTTGCCCAAAAAGTCCCTCCTCACCTCCAGCTGGAAGTGGAAAAAAATCCTCCACCTGCTTGGCCGAGGTTCTGGAAGCCAGCAGCTCGCAGAATGTTGCCAAAGTTTCACTGGAAGGAAAAGAAAAGAGAAGACCGAGTGCGCATTTCACCTACCGCCGAATGTCCACAAGAGGGAAGTGTCACTCCGTCGCAGAATCTGCGCCGACGCACTCGGCACCCTTCGAATTTATGGTGCCGGTGCGGGTGTTCTGGGTGCAAAAAGGCCGCCCAAGTGGTAGAAAAAAATCAGACTTCGTCTCTTAGGTCGAAATTAATGCCAAGTTTTGAAATGCGCTGGCAGGGGTGGACCAGGGCCCGTTAGAAGTGCTTAGCCGAGGTCCTGGAAGCCTAACCCGGCGTGATCTTGTGCAAAAAGCCGCTGCTGAGCTCCAGCTGGAAGTGTAAAAAGAACCGGGCTGGATCAAAAAAAGAACCGGGCGGCCCGTTAAAATTGCTTAGCCGAGGTCCTGGAAGCCTAACCCGGCGTGATCTTGTGCAAAAAGCCGCTGCTGAGCTCCAGCTGGAAGTTTAAAAAGAACCGGGCTGGATCAAAAAAGAACCGGGCGACCCGTTAGAATTACTTAGCCGAGGTCCTGGAAGCCTAACCCGGCGGGATCTTGTGCAAAAAGCCGCTGCTGAGCTCCAGCTGGAAGTGTAAAAAGAACCGGGCTGGTTCAAAAAAAGAACCGGGCGACCCGTTAGAAGTTCTTAGCCGAGGTCCTGGAAGCCTAACCCGGCGTGATCTTGTGCAAAAAGCCGCTGCTGAGCTCCAGCTGGAAGTTTAAAAAGAACCGGGCTGGATCAAAAAAGAACCGGGCGACCCGTTAAAATTGCTTAGCCGAGGTCCTGGAAGCCTAACACGGCGTGTTCTTGTGCAAAAAGCCGCTCCCGAGCTCCAGCTGGAAGTGTAAAAAGAACCAGGCTGGATAAAAAAAAGAACCGGGCTGGATCAAAAAAGAACCGGGCGACCCGTTAAAATTGCTTAGCCGAGGTCCTGGAAGCCTAACACGGCGTGTTCTTGTGCAAAAAGCCGCTCCCGAGCTCCAGCTGGAAGTGTAAAAAGAACCGGGCTGGATAAAAAAAAGAACCGGGCGGCCCGTTAAAATTGCTTAGCCGAGGTCCTGGAAGCCTAACCCGGCGTGATCTTGTGCAAATAGCCGCTGCCGAGCTCCAGCTGGAAGTGTGAAAAGAACCGGGCTGGATAAAAAAAAGAACCGGGCTGGATCAAAAAAGAACCGGGCGACCCGTTAAAATTGCTTAGCCGAGGTCCTGGAAGCCTAACACGGCGTGATCTTGTGCAAAAAGCCGCTCCCGAGCTTCAGCTGGAAGTGTAAAAAGAACCGGGCTGGATAAAAAAAAGAACCGGGCTGGATCAAAAAAGAACCGGGCGACCCGTTAAAATTGCTTAGCCGAGGTCCTGGAAGCCTAACACGGCGTGATCTTGTGCAAAAAGCCGCTCCCGAGCTCCAGCTGGAAGTGTAAAAAGAACCGGGCTGGATAAAAAAAGAACCGGGCTGGATCAAAAAAGAACCGGGCGACCCGTTAAAATTGCTTAGCCGAGGTCCTGGAAGCCTAACCCGGCGTGATCTTGCCCGAAATTCGGCCTCTATACTTCCATTTTAGGTACCAGGCGCTCATAGTGTGTTGGTCCCACTAGTCAGTGTACTGGTCCCACTCGCTAGTGTACTGGTCCCCCTAGTCAGTGTACTCATCCAGTTACCCCCCGTTTTCCAAAACACCATCGGCACGTATAAGGGGGGGACTCCTGAGAGAGATGAGGTATATGGCAGCGCAACACCAATCCGCTCCGCGCTGGTTCCCATGTCGGCTACGGATGAATAAAACCAGCCTGTCCCCCCTGGAGCTCACGAGACACGGAATTTTTTCTAAGTGCCAACGGCTCTTCCGAGCAAACGTGTCCGCTCCGGCTGGTTCCCCCGTCGGCCTCGAATGACGAAAAATGCCGGTCTCCGCCCGGAGCTCATGACAAACGAAAAATTTTCTAAGTGCCAACGGCACTAGCGAGCGAATGTGTCCGCTCGGCGCTGGTTCCCGGGTCGAACCCGGAAGACGAAAAACGCCGGTCTCCGCCCGGAGCTCATGACAAACGTAAAATTTTCTAAGTGCCAACGGCACTAGCGAGCGAATGTGTCCGCTCGGCGCTGGTTCCCGGGTCGAACCCGGAAGACGAAAAACGCCGGTCCTCGCCCGGAGCTCATGACAAACGAAAAATTTTCTAAGTGCCAACGGCACTTGCGAGCGAATGTGTCCGCTCGGCGCTGGTTCCCGGGTCGAACCCGGAAGACGAAAAACGCCGGTCTCCGCCCGGAGCTCATGACAAACGAAAAATTTTCTAAGTGCCAACGGCACTTGCGAGCGAATGTGTCCGCTCGGCGCTGGTTCCCGGGTCGAACCCGGAAGACGAAAAACGCCGCTCTCCGCCCGGAGCTCATGACAAACGAAAAATTTTCTAAGTGCCAACGGCACTTGCGAGCGAATGTGTCCGCTCGGCGCTGGTTCCCGGGTCGAACCCGGAAGACGAAAAACGCCGGTCTCCGCCCGGAGCTCATGACAAACGAAAAATTTTCTAAGTGCCAACGGCACTTGCGAGCGAATGTGTCCGCTCGGCGCTGGTTCCCGGGTCGAACCCGGAAGACGAAAAACGCCGGTCCTCGCCTGGAGGTCCCAGCAAAATCAGCGAAAAAACGACTAAGTGTCAACTTTCGAAAAAACGACTAAGTGTCAACTTTCGAAAAAACGGCTAAGTGTCGACTTTCGAAAAAACGGCTAAGTGTCGCCTTTCGAAAAAACGGCTAAGTGTCGCCTCTCTGAAAAAACGGCTAAGTGTCGCCTCTCTGAAAAAACGACTAAGTGTCGCCTCTCTGAAAAAACGACTAAGTGTCGCCTCTCTGAAAAAACGGCAAAGTGCCCACGGCTCTGCGGGCTCGTGCATCCGACCCGCGCCGGTTCCCCAGCCGGCCTGAAATAAGGCAAAACCAGCCTCTCCCCCTGGAGCTCAGAGCCAATTGTGGCGAAAAAACGACTAAGTGTCAACTTTCGAAAAAACGGCTAAGTGTCGACTTTCGAAAAAACGGCTAAGTGTCGCCTTTCGAAAAAACGGCTAAGTGTCGCCTCTCTGAAAAAACGGCTAAGTGTCGCCTCTCTGAAAAAACGGCTAAGTGTCGCCTCTCTGAAAAAACGACTAAGTGCCCACGGCTCTGCGGGCTCGTGCATCCGACCCGCGCCGGTTCCCCAGCCGGCCTGAAATAAGGCAAAACCAGCCTCTCCCCCTGGAGCTCAGAGCCAATTGTGGCGAAAAAACGACTAAGTGTCAACTTTCGAAAAAACGGCTAAGTGTCAACTTTCGAAAAAACGGCTAAGTGTCGCCTCTCTGAAAAAACGACTAAGTGTCGCCTCTCTGAAAAAACGGCAAAGTGCCCACGGCTCTGCGGGCTCGTGCATCCGACCCGCGCCGGTTCCCCAGCCGGCCTGAAATAAGGCAAAACCAGCCTCTCCGCCTGGAGCTCAGAGCCAACTTGGCGAATATTTTCTAAGTGCCCACGGCTCTGCGTGGGTACGGCGTCTGCCCAACGCCGGTTCCCGGGTCGGACCCGGATGACGAAAAATGTCGGTCTCCGCCTGGAGCTCAGAGCCAATTGTGGCGAAAAAACGACTAAGTGTCAACTTTCGAAAAAACGGCTAAGTGTCGCCTTTCGAAAAAACGGCTAAGTGTCGCCTTTCGAAAAAACGGCTAAGTGTCGCCTCTCTGAAAAAACGGCTAAGTGTCGCCTCTCTGAAAAAACGACTAAGTGTCGCCTCTCTGAAAAAACGACTAAGTGTCGCCTCTCTGAAAAAACGGCAAAGTGCCCACGGCTCTGCGGGCTCGTGCATCCGACCCGCGCCGGTTCCCCAGCCGGCCTGAAATAAGGCAAAACCAGCCTCTCCGCCTGGAGCTCAGAGCCAACTTGGCGAATATTTTCTAAGTGCCCACGGCACTTGCGCGCGAAGGTGTCTGCTGCGCGCCGGTTCCCCAGCCGGCCTGAAATAAGGCAAAACCAGGCTCTCCCCCTGGAGCTCAGAGCCAATTGTGGCGAAAAAACGACTAAGTGTCAACTTTCGAAAAAACGGCTAAGTGTCGACTTTCGAAAAAACGGCTAAGTGTCAACTTTCGAAAAAACGGCTAAGTGTCAACTTTCGAAAAAACGACTAAGTGTCGCCTCTCTGAAAAAACGACTAAGTGCCCACGGCTCTGCGGGGCTTGTGAGTCCGCCCCGCGCCGGTTCGGCGGTCGGCCTCAAAAAGCGAAAAATCAGCCTCTCTCCCTGGAGCTCACCAAAAATTTGTCGAAATTTTTCTAAGTTCTCCTCGAGGTACCAGGGGGTGAGGTACCCGGGCTAAGGTGCAGTACCTTTTTTGGTCTTCAGGTGCGCCAGAGTACAATGAAATGGTCCCAGTAGTCAGTGTACTCATCGACTTTCCCCCCGTTTTCCAAAGCACCCCGTTTACGAGTATGGAGGAGATGGTGCTGGTCTCCCCACGGCGTCGGACACGCCGTCCTCGACAGCACAAGGTCGGATAGAAGACCTGAAAAGCGCCGTGGCACGCGCTGGAGGTGTCACTGTGGCGAAAAAGTGACTAAGTGTCAACTTTCGAAAAAACGGCTAAGTGTCAACTTTCGAAAAAACGGCTAAGTGTCAACTTTCGAAAAAACGGCTAAGTGTCACCTCTCTGAAAAAACGGCAAAGTGTCAACTTTCGAAAAAACGACTAAGTGTCAACTTTCGAAAAAACGACTAAGTGTCACCTCTCTGAAAAAATGGCAAAGTGTCAACTGCGAATGTGGTGGTGCATGGAAGGAAGTGGAGGACGGCCGCCTCCTTAAACACAGGCCGAAGAGGAGCGTCAGGGCCGGCTCCTTAAACACGGACCGAGTGTCGCCCTTAACACAGACCAAGCGGAGGACGGCCGCCTCCCTAAATACAGGCCGAACCGGAGCGCGAGGGCCGCTCCTTAAACACGGACCGAGTGTCGCCCTTAACACAGACCAAGGGGAGGACGGCCGCCTCCTTAAACACAGGCCGGAGAGGAGCGTCAGGGCCAGGCTCCTCAAACATGGACCGAGTGTCGCCCTTAACACAGACCAAGGGGAGGACGGCCGCCTCCTTAAACACAGGCCGGAGAGGAGCGTCAGGGCCAGGCTCCTCAAACACGGACAGAGTGTCGCCCTTAACACAGACCAAGGGGAGGACGGCCGCCTCCTTAAACACAGGCCGGAGAGGAGCGTCAGGGCCAGGCTCCTCAAACATGGACCGAGTGTCGCCCTTAACACAGACCAAGGGGAGGACGGCCGCCTCCTTAAACACAGGCCGGAGAGGAGCGTCAGGGCCAGGCTCCTCAAACATGGACCGAGTGTCGCCCTTAACACAGACCAAGGGGAGGACGGCCGCCTCCTTAAACACAGGCCGGAGAGGAGCGTCAGGGCCAGGCTCCTCAAACATGGACCGAGTGTCGCCCTTAACACAGACCAAGGGGAGGACGGCCGCCTCCTTAAACACAGGCCGGAGAGGAGCGTCAGGGCCAGGCTCCTCAAACATGGACCGAGTGTCGCCCTTAACACAGACCAAGGGGAGGACGGCCGCCTCCTTAAACACAGGCCGGAGAGGAGCGTCAGGGCCAGGCTCCTCAAACATGGACAGAGTGTCGCCCTTAACACAGACCAAGCGGAGGACGGCCGCCTCCCTAAATACAGGCCGAACCGGAGCGCGAGTGTCGCTCCTTAAACACGGACCGAGTGGAGGACGGCCGCCTCCTTAAACACAGGCCGAACAAAATGACACAAAGTGTCAACTGCGAATGTTGTCCATCCAAGGAAGGAGCGTGATGCCCGGCCGGCTCCTTAAACACAGGCCGAGAGTCGCCCCGGACGGTCCGCCTCGCGGCGCCCGTCTGCTCGGATAAAATGACACAAAGTGTCAACTACGAATGTTGTCCATCCAAGGAGGGAGCGTGATGCCCGGCCGGCTCCGAAAACACAGGCCGAGAGTCGCCCCGGACGGTCCGCCTCGCGGCGCCCGTCTGCTCGGATAAAATGACACAAAGTGTCAACTGCGAATGTTGTCCATCCAAGGAAGGAGCGTGATGCCCGGCCGGCTCCTTAAACACAGGCCGAGAGTCGCCCCGGACGGTCCGCCTCGCGGCGCCCGCCCGCTCGGATAAAATGACACAAAGTGTCAACTACGAATGTTGTCCATCCAAGGAAGGAGCGTGATGCCCGGCCGGCTCCTTAAACACAGGCCGAGAGTCGCCCCGGACGGTCCGCCTCGCGGCGCCCGTCTGCTCGGATAAAATGACACAAAGTGTCAACTGCGAATGTTGTCCATCCAAGGAAGGAGCGTGATGCCCGGCCGGCTCCTTAAACACAGGCCGAGAGTCGCCCCGGACGGTCCGCCTCGCGGCGCCCGCCCGCTCGGATAAAATGACACAAAGTGTCAACTACGAATGTTGTCCATCCAAGGAAGGAGCGTGATGCCCGGCCGGCTCCTTAAACACAGGCCGAGAGTCGCCCCGGACGGTCGCCTCGCGGCGCCCGTCTGCTCGGATAAAATGACACAAAGTGTCAACTACGAATGTTGTCCATCCAAGGAGGGAGCGTGATGCCCGGCCGGCTCCGAAAACACAGGCCGAGAGTCGCCCCGGACGGTCCGCCTCGCGGCGCCCGTCTGCTCGGATAAAATGACACAAAGTGTCAACTGCGAATGTTGTCCATCCAAGGAAGGAGCGTGATGCCCGGCCGGCTCCTTAAACACAGGCCGAGAGTCGCCCCGGACGGTCCGCCTCGCGGCGCCCGCCCGCTCGGATAAAATGACACAAAGTGTCAACTACGAATGTTGTCCATCCAAGGAAGGAGCGTGATGCCCGGCCGGCTCCTTAAACACAGGCCGAGAGTCGCCCCGGACGGTCGCCTCGCGGCGCCCGTCTGCTCGGATAAAATGACACAAAGTGTCAACTACGAATGTTGTCCATCCAAGGAGGGAGCGTGATGCCCGGCCGGCTCCGAAAACACAGGCCGAGAGTCGCCCCGGACGGTCCGCCTCGCGGCGCCCGTCTGCTCGGATAAAATGACACAAAGTGTCAACTACGAATGTTGTCCATCCAAGGAGGGAGCGTGAGGCCCGGCCGGCTCCGAAAACACAGGCCGAGAGTCGCCCCGGACGGTCCGCCTCTCGAGGCGCCCGCCCGCTCGGATAAAATGACACAAAGTGTCAACTACGAATGTTGTCCATCCAAGGAGGGAGCGTGATGCCCGGCCGGCTCCGAAAACACAGGCCGAGATTCGACCCCGGACGGGCCGTCTTCTCCCGGCGCCCGCCCGCGTACGCCCCCCATCCCCGGTCGCCCGTCTGCTCCCGGCGGGCCTCCGAGTACCCCCTCACCCAACTGACCGACTGGCACTCATGACCCGCCTTGGTAGGGCCTCCATCGGCCTCGGCTCGTCCGACGTCGGGTGGACGGTTCCTACCCACTGCGGGTCGCACTCTAGCGCCCCGGCCGCCGCGTGAGCGTGCGCTCCCCGCGCCGCCCCGCAGGCCCCGGCGCGACCGTACTGCGGCGAGACCGAGACGACCCGGTTTGGCATCCATCCCACCTAGCCACGATCCACGGAGGCCGAGCGAGCGGCTGAGTGTCGGGCGCCGCGCGTGCGAGCGTCCGCCGGCCGCGCCGGTCCTTCCGCGAATGTCGTTTCTCAAACCCTCCGGCTTGATAGCGGCGGCACCACGGGAAGCCGTCCACACACACCGTCCGACCTCTATCCGAAAAGCCTTCCCGACCAACCGCGGTCGCGGGGGCGTCTGTCGCTCCGCATCGGGGGGGCGTATGGCTTCCGCGCTACGCGCTGCGGGCTCGGGGGGGCCGCAACGGCTGAGTCTGACTCGGCCGGGGCGCAGCTTCCCTCCCGGCAGTCA
>NC_141201.1:16255318-16275318 GCF_054491065.1 Syngnathus leptorhynchus | reverse complement strand
CCGCCGAAGGCGGGTGCCGAGTTCACCGGCCCCAAGCGACAACCGGTCACCGAGGCACCCGCCGAAGGCGGGTGCCGAGTTCACCGGCCCCAAGCGACAACCGGTCACCGAGGCACCCGCCGAAGGCGGGTGCCGAGTTCACCGGCCCCAAGCGACAACCGGTCACCGAGGCACCCGCCGAAGGCGGGTGCCGAGTTCACCGGCCCCAAGCGACAACCGGTCACCGAGGCACCCGCCGAAGGCGGGTGCCGAGTTCACTGGCCCCAAGCGACAACCGGTCACCGAGGCACCCGCCGAAGGCGGGTGCCGAGTTCACTGGCCCCAAGCGACAGCGGTCACCGAGGCACCCGCCTCCGGCGGGTGCCGAGTTCACCGGCCCCGAGCACCAGCGGTCAGCCACGGAGGGTGCTGGATCATCCATACTTCCATAGCTCCAGAGCTCCAGAGATCCATAGTTCCATAGCTCCATAGCCCGGGAGCTCCATAGCCCCGGAGCTCCATAGCTCCATAGCCCCGGAGCTCCATAGCCCCGGAGCTCCATAGCCCCGGAGCTCCATAGCTCCATAGCCCCGGAGCTCCATAGCCCCAGACTTCCATAGCCCCATACTTCCATAGCTCCATAGCTCCATAGCTCCATACTTCCATAGCTCCAGCCGCGGAGGGTGCTGGCTGGTGGCTCCATAGCTCCATACTTCCATACTTGCAGCCACGGAGTTGGCTAAAATTGCACTAAGTGCGAAAGCCCATTCATTTACAACGGCGTGTCCGCCAGGCGGCGACATTTCCCCGTTACCGGTGGCTGCGCGGCGGGTGAGTGACAGAGCTTATCCGAGCGGCTGGAACTCTGCGCCGGCGTGGTCGAGCGTGAGGCCTCGGCCCTTTGGCTGCCTGGTACCTAAAACACTTCCATTGATCCAGCCACGGAGGGTGCTGGCTGGTGGCTCCATACCTCCAGAGCTCCATACCTCCAGAGCTCCAGAGCTCCATAGCACCAGAGCTCCATAGCTCCATAGCACCAGAGCTCCATAGCACCAGAGCTCCATAGCTCCATAGCACCAGAGCTCCATAGCTCCATAGCACCAGAGCTCCATAGCTCCATAGCACCAGAGCTCCATAGCACCAGAGCTCCATAGCTCCAGCCTGGGTGGCTGGTGGCTCCATAGCTCCATACTTCCATAGCTCCAGTCAGAGAGTTGGCGAAAATTGCACTAAGTGCGAAAGCCCATTCATTTACAAGGGCGTGTCCGCCAGGCGGCGACATTTCCCCGTTACCGGTGGCTGCGCGGCGGGTGAGTGACAGAGCTTATCCGAGCGGCTGGAACTCTGCGCCGGCGTGGTCGAGCGTGAGGCCTCGGCCCTTTGGCTGCCTGGTACCTAAAACACTTCCATTGATCCAGCCACGGAGGGTGCTGGCTGGTGGCTCCATACCTCCAGAGCTCCAGAGCTCCATAGCACCAGAGCTCCATAGCTCCATAGCACCAGAGCTCCATAGCTCCATAGCACCAGAGCTCCATAGCACCAGAGCTCCATAGCTCCATAGCACCAGCTCCATAGCTCCATAGCACCAGAGCTCCATAGCTCCATAGCACCAGAGCTCCATAGCTCCATAGCACCAGAGCTCCATAGCTCCATAGCACCAGAGCTCCATAGCTCCATAGCACCAGAGCTCCATAGCTCCATAGCACCAGAGCTCCATAGCTCCATAGCACCAGAGCTCCATAGCTCCATAGCACCAGAGCTCCATAGCTCCATAGCACCAGAGCTCCATAGCACCAGAGCTCCATAGCTCCAGCCTGGGTGGCTGGTGGCTCCATAGCTCCATACTTCCATAGCTCCAGTCAGAGAGTTGGCGAAAATTGCACTAAGTGCGAAAGCCCATTCATTTACAAGGGCGTGTCCGCCAGGCGGCGACATTTCCCCGTTACCGGTGGCTGCGCGGCGGGTGAGTGACAGAGCTTATCCGAGCGGCTGGAACTCTGCGCCGGCCTGGTCGAGCGTGAGGCCTCGGCCCTTTGGCTGCCTGGTACCTAAAACACTTCCATTGATCCAGCCACGGAGGGTGCTGGCTGGTGGCTCCATACCTCCAGAGCTCCAGAGCTCCATAGCACCAGAGCTCCATAGCTCCATAGCACCAGAGCTCCATAGCTCCATAGCACCAGAGCTCCATAGCACCAGAGCTCCATAGCTCCATAGCACCAGCTCCATAGCTCCATAGCACCAGAGCTCCATAGCTCCATAGCACCAGAGCTCCATAGCTCCATAGCACCAGAGCTCCATAGCTCCATAGCACCAGAGCTCCATAGCTCCATAGCACCAGAGCTCCATAGCTCCATAGCACCAGAGCTCCATAGCTCCATAGCACCAGAGCTCCATAGCTCCATAGCACCATACTTCCATAGCTCCATAGCTCCAGGGCTCCATAGCTCCAGGGCTCCATAGCTCCATAGCTCCAGGGCTCCATAGCTCCAGGGCTCCAGGGCTCCATAGCTCCATACCTCCAGAGCTCCATAGCTCCATACTTCCAGAGCTCCATAGCTCCATAGCGCCATAGCTCCATACTTCCATAGCACCAGAGCTCCATACCTCCAGAGCTCCATAGCTCCAGCCTGGGTGGCTGGTGGCTCCATAGCTCCATACTTCCATAGCTCCAGTCAGAGAGTTGGCGAAAATTGCACTAAGTGCGAAAGCCCATTCATTTACAAGGGCGTGTCCGCCAGGCGGCGACATTTCCCCGTTACCGGTGGCTGCGCGGCGGGTGAGTGACAGAGCTTATCCGAGCGGCTGGAACTCTGCGCCGGCGTGGTCGAGCGTGAGGCCTCGGCCCTTTGGCTGCCTGGTACCTAAAACACTTCCATTGATCCAGCCACGGAGGGTGCTGGCTGGTGGCTCCATACCTCCATAGCTCCATACCTCCAGAGCTCCAGAGCTCCATAGCACCAGAGCTCCATAGCTCCATAGCACCAGAGCTCCATAGCACCAGAGCTCCATAGCTCCATAGCACCAGAGCTCCATAGCTCCATAGCACCAGAGCTCCATAGCTCCATAGCACCAGAGCTCCATAGCACCAGAGCTCCATAGCTCCATAGCACCAGAGCTCCATAGCTCCACAGCACCAGAGCTCCATAGCTCCATAGCACCAGAGCTCCATAGCTCCATAGCACCAGAGCTCCATAGCTCCATAGCACCAGAGCTCCATAGCTCCATAGCACCAGAGCTCCATAGCTCCATAGCTCCAGGGCTCCATAGCTCCAGGGCTCCAGGGCTCCATAGCTCCAGGGCTCCAGGGCTCCATAGCTCCAGGGCTCCATAGCTCCAGGGCTCCAGGGCTCCATAGCTCCATACCTCCAGAGCTCCATACCTCCAGAGCTCCAGAGCTCCATAGCACCAGAGCTCCATGGCTTCAGAGCTCCATAGCACCATAGCTCCATACCTCCAGAGCTCCATAGCTCCATAGCTCCATACCTCCAGAGCTCCATACCTCCAGAGCTCCATACCTCCAGAGCTCCATACCTCCAGAGCTCCAGAGCTCCATAGCACCAGAGCTCCATGGCTTCAGAGCTCCATAGCACCATAGCTCCAGAGCTCCATAGCTCCATAGCACCAGAGCTCCATAGCTCCATAGCACCAGAGCTCCATAGCTCCATAGCACCAGAGCTCCAGGGCTCCATAGCTCCAGGGCTCCATAGCTCCATACCTCCAGAGCTCCATAGCTCCATACTTCCATAGCTCCATACTTCCAGAGCTCCATAGCTCCATAGCTCCATACTTCCATAGCTCCATAGCTCCATACTTCCATAACACCAGAGCTCCATACCTCCAGAGCTCCATAGCTCCAGCCTGGGTGGCTGGTGGCTCCATAGCTCCATACTTCCATAGCTCCAGTCAGAGAGTTGGCGAAAATTGCACTAAGTGCGAAAGCCCATTCATTTACAACGGCGTGTCCACAAGGCGGCGACATTTCCCCGTTACCGGTGGCTGCGCGGCGGGTGAGTGACAGAGCTTATCCGAGCGGCTGGAACTCTGCGCCGGCGTGGTCGAGCGTGAGGCCTCGGCCCTTTGGCTGCCTGGTACCTAAAACACTTCCATTGATCCAGCCACGGAGGGTGCTGGCTGGTGGCTCCATACCTCCAAAGCTCCATAGCACCAGAGCTCCATAGCTCCATAGCACCAGAGCTCCATGGCTTCAGAGCTCCATAGCACCATAGCTCCATACCTCCAGAGCTCCAGGGCTCCATAGCTCCATACCTCCAGAGCTCCATACCTCCAGAGCTCCAGAGCTCCATAGCACCAGAGCTCCATGGCTTCAGAGCTCCATAGCACCATAGCTCCATAGCACCATAGCTCCATACCTCCAGAGCTCCAGGGCTCCATAGCTCCATACCTCCAGAGCTCCATACCTCCAGAGCTCCATAGCTCCATAGTACCAGAGCTCCATAGCTCCATAGCACCAGAGCTCCATACTTCCAGAGCTCCATAGCTCCATAGCTCCATAGCACCAGAGCTCCATAGCTCCATAGCACCAGAGCTCCATAGCTCCATAGCTCCATAGCTCCATACTGCCAGAGCTCCAGAGCTCCAGCCTGGCTGGTGGCTCCATAGCTCCATACTTGCAGCCACGGAGCTGGCGAAAATTGCACTAAGTGCGAAAGCCCATTCATTTACAAGGGCGTGTCCACAAGGCGGCGACATTTCCCCGTTACCGGTGGCTGCGCGGCGGGTGAGTGACAGAGCTTATCCGAGCGGCTGGAACTCTGCGCCGGCGTGGTCGAGCGTGAGGCCTCGGCCCTTTGGCTGCCTGGTACCTAAAACACTTCCATTGATCCAGCCACGGAGGGTGCTGGCTGGTGGCTCCATACCTCCATAGCTCCATAGCACCAGAGCTCCATAGCTCCATAGCACCAGAGCTCCATAGCACCATAGCTCCATACCTCCAGAGCTCCAGGGCTCCATAGCTCCATACCTCCATACCTCCAGAGCTCCATAGCTCCATAGCACCAGAGCTCCATAGCTCCATAGCACCAGAGCTCCATAGCTCCATAGCACCATACTTCCATAGCTCCATAGCTCCGTAGCTCCAGGCACGGAGGGTGCTGGAGCTCCACACTTCCATAGGCAGGGAGGGTGCTGGAGCTCCACACTTCCATAGGCACGGAGGGTGCTGGAGCTCCACACTTCCTTAGGCACGGAGGGTGCTGGAGCTCCACACTTCCATAGGCAGGGAGGGTGCTGGAGCTCCACACTTCCATAGGCAGGGAGGGTGCTGGAGCTCCACACTTCCATAGGCAGGGAGGGTGCTGGAGCTCCACACTTCCATAGGCACGGAGGGTGCTGGAGCTCCACACTTCCATAGGCAGGGAGGGTGCTGGAGCTCCACACTTCCATAGGCAGGGAGGGTGCTGGAGCTCCACACTTCCATAGGCAGGGAGGGTGCTGGAGCTCCACACTTCCATAGGCAGGGAGGGTGCTGGAGCTCCACACTTCCATAGGCAGGGAGGGTGCTGGAGCTCCACACTTCCATAGGCAGGGAGGGTGCTGGAGCTCCACACTTCCATAGGCACGGAGGGTGCTGGAGCTCCACACTTCCATAGGCAGGGAGGGTGCTGGAGCTCCACACTTCCATAGGCAGGGAGGGTGCTGGAGCTCCACACTTCCATAGGCAGGGAGGGTGCTGGAGCTCCACACTTCCATAGGCAGGGAGGGTGCTGGAGCTCCACACTTCCATAGGCAGGGAGGGTGCTGGAGCTCCACACTTCCATAGGCAGGGAGGGTGCTGGAGCTCCACACTTCCATAGGCAGGGAGGGTGCTGGAGCTCCACACTTCCATAGGCAGGGAGGGTGCTGGAGCTCCACACTTCCATAGGCAGGGAGGGTGCTGGAGCTCCACACTTCCATAGGCAGGGAGGGTGCTGGAGCTCCACACTTCCATAGGCAGGGAGGGTGCTGGAGCTCCACACTTCCATAGGCACGGAGGGTGCTGGAGCTCCACACTTCCATAGGCAGGGAGGGTGCTGGAGCTCCACACTTCCATAGGCAGGGAGGGTGCTGGAGCTCCACACTTCCATAGGCAGGGAGGGTGCTGGAGCTCCACACTTCCATAGGCAGGGAGGGTGCTGGAGCTCCACACTTCCATAGGCACGGAGGGTGCTGGAGCTCCACACTTCCATAGGCAGGGAGGGTGCTGGAGCTCCACACTTCCATAGGCAGGGAGGGTGCTGGAGCTCCACACTTCCATAGGCAGGGAGGGTGCTGGAGCTCCACACTTCCATAGGCAGGGAGGGTGCTGGAGCTCCACACTTCCATAGGCAGGGAGGGTGCTGGAGCTCCACACTTCCATAGGCAGGGAGGGTGCTGGAGCTCCACACTTCCATAGGCAGGGAGGGTGCTGGAGCTCCACACTTCCATAGGCAGGGAGGGTGCTGGAGCTCCACACTTCCATAGGCAGGGAGGGTGCTGGAGTTCCACACTTCCATAGGCAGGGAGGGTGCTGGAGCTCCACACTTCCATAGGCAGGGAGGGTGCTGGAGCTCCACACTTCCATAGGCACGGAGGGTGCTGGAGCTCCACACTTCCATAGGCACGGAGGGTGCTGGAGCTCCACACTTCCATAGGCAGGGAGGGTGCTGGAGCTCCACACTTCCATAGGCACGGAGGGTGCTGGAGCTCCACACTTCCATAGGCAGGGAGGGTGCTGGAGCTCCACACTTCCATAGGCAGGGAGGGTGCTGGAGCTCCACACTTCCATAGGCAGGGAGGGTGCTGGAGCTCCACACTTCCATAGGCAGGGAGGGTGCTGGAGCTCCACACTTCCATAGGCAGGGAGGGTGCTGGAGCTCCACACTTCCATAGGCAGGGAGGGTGCTGGAGCTCCACACTTCCATAGGCAGGGAGGGTGCTGGAGCTCCACACTTCCATAGGCAGGGAGGGTGCTGGAGCTCCACACTTCCATAGGCAGGGAGGGTGCTGGCACATCCACACTTCCAGCCACGGAGCATGCTGGCACTTCCACCTTGCTTGCTAAGTCGGCGTGATCTTGCCCAAAAAGTCCCTCCTCACCTCCAGCTGGAAGTGGAAAAAAATCCTCCACCTGCTTGGCCGAGGTTCTGGAAGCCAGCAGCTCGCAGAATGTTGCCAAAGTTTCACTGGAAGGAAAAGAAAAGAGAAGACCGAGTGCGCATTTCACCTACCGCCGAATGTCCACAAGAGGGAAGTGTCACTCCGTCGCAGAATCTGCGCCGACGCACTCGGCACCCTTCGAATTTATGGTGCCGGTGCGGGTGTTCTGGGTGCAAAAAGGCCGCCCAAGTGGTAGAAAAAAATCAGACTTCGTCTCTTAGGTCGAAATTAATGCCAAGTTTTGAAATGCGCTGGCAGGGGTGGACCAGGGCCCGTTAGAAGTGCTTAGCCGAGGTCCTGGAAGCCTAACCCGGCGTGATCTTGTGCAAAAAGCCGCTGCTGAGCTCCAGCTGGAAGTGTAAAAAGAACCGGGCTGGATCAAAAAAAGAACCGGGCGGCCCGTTAAAATTGCTTAGCCGAGGTCCTGGAAGCCTAACCCGGCGTGATCTTGTGCAAAAAGCCGCTGCTGAGCTCCAGCTGGAAGTGTAAAAAGAACCGGGCTGGATCAAAAAAAGAACCGGGCGGCCCGTTAAAATTGCTTAGCCGAGGTCCTGGAAGCCTAACACGGCGTGTTCTTGTGCAAAAAGCCGCTCCCGAGCTCCAGCTGGAAGTGTAAAAAGAACCGGGCTGGATAAAAAAAGAACCGGGCTGGATCAAAAAAGAACCGGGCGACCCGTTAAAATTGCTTAGCCGAGGTCCTGGAAGCCTAACCCGGCGTGATCTTGTGCAAAAAGCCGCTCCCAAGCTCCAGCTGGAAGTGTAAAAAGAACCGGGCTGGATAAAAAAAAGAACCGGGCTGGATCAAAAAAAGAACCGGGCGACCCGTTAAAATTGCTTAGCCGAGGTCCTGGAAGCCTAACACGGCGTGATCTTGTGCAAAAAGCCGCTCCCGAGCTCCAGCTGGAAGTGTAAAAAGAACCGGGCTGGATAAAAAAAGAACCGGGCTGGATCAAAAAAAGAACCGGGCGGCCCGTTAAAATTGCTTAGCCGAGGTCCTGGAAGCCTAACACGGCGTGTTCTTGTGCAAAAAGCCGCTCCCGAGCTCCAGCTGGAAGTGTAAAAAGAACCGGGCTGGATAAAAAAAGAACCGGGCTGGATCAAAAAAAGAACCGGGCGACCCGTTAAAATTGCTTAGCCGAGGTCCTGGAAGCCTAACACGGCGTGATCTTGTGCAAAAAGCCGCTCCCGAGCTCCAGCTGGAAGTGTAAAAAGAACCAGGCTGGATAAAAAAGAACCGGGCTGGATCAAAAAAAGAACCGGGCGACCCGTTAAAATTGCTTAGCCGAGGTCCTGGAAGCCTAACACGGCGTGATCTTGTGCAAAAAGCCGCTCCCGAGCTCCAGCTGGAAGTGTAAAAAGAACCAGGCTGGATAAAAAAAGAACCGGGCTGGATCAAAAAAAGAACCGGGCGACCCGTTAAAATTGCTTAGCCGAGGTCCTGGAAGCCTAACACGGCGTGATCTTGTGCAAAAAGCCGCTCCCGAGCTCCAGCTGGAAGTGTAAAAAGAACCAGGCTGGATAAAAAAAGAACCGGGCTGGATCAAAAAAAGAACCGGGCGACCCGTTAAAATTGCTTAGCCGAGGTCCTGGAAGCCTAACACGGCGTGATCTTGTGCAAAAAGCCGCTCCCGAGCTCCAGCTGGAAGTGTAAAAAGAACCAGGCTGGATAAAAAAAGAACCGGGCTGGATCAAAAAAGAACCGGGCGACCCGTTAAAATTGCTTAGCCGAGGTCCTGGAAGCCTAACACGGCGTGATCTTGTGCAAAAAGCCGCTCCCGAGCTCCAGCTGGAAGTGTAAAAAGAACCAGGCTGGATAAAAAAAAGAACCGGGCTGGATCAAAAAAGAACCGGGCGACCCGTTAAAATTGCTTAGCCGAGGTCCTGGAAGCCTAACACGGCGTGATCTTGTGCAAAAAGCCGCTCCCGAGCTCCAGCTGGAAGTGTAAAAAGAACCAGGCTGGATAAAAAAAGAACCGGGCTGGATCAAAAAAGAACCGGGCGACCCGTTAAAATTGCTTAGCCGAGGTCCTGGAAGCCTAACACGGCGTGATCTTGTGCAAAAAGCCGCTCCCGAGCTCCAGCTGGAAGTGTAAAAAGAACCAGGCTGGATAAAAAAAAGAACCGGGCTGGATCAAAAAAGAACCGGGCGACCCGTTAAAATTGCTTAGCCGAGGTCCTGGAAGCCTAACACGGCGTGATCTTGTGCAAAAAGCCGCTCCCGAGCTCCAGCTGGAAGTGTAAAAAGAACCAGGCTGGATAAAAAAAGAACCGGGCTGGATCAAAAAAGAACCGGGCGACCCGTTAAAATTGCTTAGCCGAGGTCCTGGAAGCCTAACACGGCGTGATCTTGTGCAAAAAGCCGCTCCCGAGCTCCAGCTGGAAGTGTAAAAAGAACCAGGCTGGATAAAAAAAAGAACCGGGCTGGATCAAAAAAGAACCGGGCGACCCGTTAAAATTGCTTAGCCGAGGTCCTGGAAGCCTAACACGGCGTGATCTTGTGCAAAAAGCCGCTCCCGAGCTCCAGCTGGAAGTGTAAAAAGAACCAGGCTGGATAAAAAAAGAACCGGGCTGGATCAAAAAAGAACCGGGCGACCCGTTAAAATTGCTTAGCCGAGGTCCTGGAAGCCTAACACGGCGTGATCTTGTGCAAAAAGCCGCTCCCGAGCTCCAGCTGGAAGTGTAAAAAGAACCAGGCTGGATAAAAAAAAGAACCGGGCTGGATCAAAAAAGAACCGGGCGACCCGTTAAAATTGCTTAGCCGAGGTCCTGGAAGCCTAACACGGCGTGATCTTGTGCAAAAAGCCGCTCCCGAGCTCCAGCTGGAAGTGTAAAAAGAACCAGGCTGGATAAAAAAAGAACCGGGCTGGATCAAAAAAGAACCGGGCGACCCGTTAAAATTGCTTAGCCGAGGTCCTGGAAGCCTAACACGGCGTGATCTTGTGCAAAAAGCCGCTCCCGAGCTCCAGCTGGAAGTGTAAAAAGAACCAGGCTGGATAAAAAAAAGAACCGGGCTGGATCAAAAAAGAACCGGGCGACCCGTTAAAATTGCTTAGCCGAGGTCCTGGAAGCCTAACACGGCGTGATCTTGTGCAAAAAGCCGCTCCCGAGCTCCAGCTGGAAGTGTAAAAAGAACCAGGCTGGATAAAAAAAGAACCGGGCTGGATCAAAAAAGAACCGGGCGACCCGTTAAAATTGCTTAGCCGAGGTCCTGGAAGCCTAACACGGCGTGATCTTGTGCAAAAAGCCGCTCCCGAGCTCCAGCTGGAAGTGTAAAAAGAACCAGGCTGGATAAAAAAAAGAACCGGGCTGGATCAAAAAAGAACCGGGCGACCCGTTAAAATTGCTTAGCCGAGGTCCTGGAAGCCTAACACGGCGTGATCTTGTGCAAAAAGCCGCTCCCGAGCTCCAGCTGGAAGTGTAAAAAGAACCAGGCTGGATAAAAAAAGAACCGGGCTGGATCAAAAAAGAACCGGGCGACCCGTTAAAATTGCTTAGCCGAGGTCCTGGAAGCCTAACACGGCGTGATCTTGTGCAAAAAGCCGCTCCCGAGCTCCAGCTGGAAGTGTAAAAAGAACCAGGCTGGATAAAAAAAAGAACCGGGCTGGATCAAAAAAGAACCGGGCGACCCGTTAAAATTGCTTAGCCGAGGTCCTGGAAGCCTAACACGGCGTGATCTTGTGCAAAAAGCCGCTCCCGAGCTCCAGCTGGAAGTGTAAAAAGAACCAGGCTGGATAAAAAAAGAACCGGGCTGGATCAAAAAAGAACCGGGCGACCCGTTAAAATTGCTTAGCCGAGGTCCTGGAAGCCTAACACGGCGTGATCTTGTGCAAAAAGCCGCTCCCGAGCTCCAGCTGGAAGTGTAAAAAGAACCAGGCTGGATAAAAAAAAGAACCGGGCTGGATCAAAAAAGAACCGGGCGACCCGTTAAAATTGCTTAGCCGAGGTCCTGGAAGCCTAACACGGCGTGATCTTGTGCAAAAAGCCGCTCCCGAGCTCCAGCTGGAAGTGTAAAAAGAACCAGGCTGGATAAAAAAAGAACCGGGCTGGATCAAAAAAGAACCGGGCGACCCGTTAAAATTGCTTAGCCGAGGTCCTGGAAGCCTAACACGGCGTGATCTTGTGCAAAAAGCCGCTCCCGAGCTCCAGCTGGAAGTGTAAAAAGAACCAGGCTGGATAAAAAAAAGAACCGGGCTGGATCAAAAAAGAACCGGGCGACCCGTTAAAATTGCTTAGCCGAGGTCCTGGAAGCCTAACACGGCGTGATCTTGTGCAAAAAGCCGCTCCCGAGCTCCAGCTGGAAGTGTAAAAAGAACCAGGCTGGATAAAAAAAGAACCGGGCTGGATCAAAAAAGAACCGGGCGACCCGTTAAAATTGCTTAGCCGAGGTCCTGGAAGCCTAACACGGCGTGATCTTGTGCAAAAAGCCGCTCCCGAGCTCCAGCTGGAAGTGTAAAAAGAACCAGGCTGGATAAAAAAAAGAACCGGGCTGGATCAAAAAAGAACCGGGCGACCCGTTAAAATTGCTTAGCCGAGGTCCTGGAAGCCTAACACGGCGTGATCTTGTGCAAAAAGCCGCTCCCGAGCTCCAGCTGGAAGTGTAAAAAGAACCAGGCTGGATAAAAAAAGAACCGGGCTGGATCAAAAAAGAACCGGGCGACCCGTTAAAATTGCTTAGCCGAGGTCCTGGAAGCCTAACCCGGCGTGATCTTGCCCGAAATTCGGCCTCTATACTTCCATTTTAGGTACCAGGCGCTCATAGTGTGTTGGTCCCACTAGTCAGTGTACTGGTCCCACTCGCTAGTGTACTGGTCCCCCTAGTCAGTGTACTCATCCAGTTACCCCCCGTTTTCCAAAACACCATCGGCACGTATAAGGGGGGGACTCCTGAGAGAGATGAGGTATATGGCAGCGCAACACCAATCCGCTCCGCGCTGGTTCCCATGTCGGCTACGGATGAATAAAACCAGCCTGTCCCCCCTGGAGCTCACGAGACACGGAATTTTTTCTAAGTGCCAACGGCTCTTCCGAGCAAACGTGTCCGCTCCGGCTGGTTCCCCCGTCGGCCTCGAATGACGAAAAATGCCGGTCTCCGCCCGGAGCTCATGACAAACGAAAAATTTTCTAAGTGCCAACGGCACTAGCGAGCGAATGTGTCCGCTCGGCGCTGGTTCCCGGGTCGAACCCGGAAGACGAAAAACGCCGGTCCTCGCCCGGAGCTCATGACAAACGAAAAATTTTCTAAGTGCCAACGGCACTAGCGAGCGAATGTGTCCGCTCGGCGCTGGTTCCCGGGTCGAACCCGGAAGACGAAAAACGCCGGTCTCCGCCCGGAGCTCATGACAAACGAAAAATTTTCTAAGTGCCAACGGCACTAGCGAGCGAATGTGTCCGCTCGGCGCTGGTTCCCGGGTCGAACCCGGAAGACGAAAAACGCCGCTCTCCGCCCGGAGCTCATGACAAACGAAAAATTTTCTAAGTGCCAACGGCACTAGCGAGCGAATGTGTCCGCTCGGCGCTGGTTCCCGGGTCGAACCCGGAAGACGAAAAACGCCGGTCTCCGCCCGGAGCTCATGACAAACGAAAAATTTTCTAAGTGCCAACGGCACTAGCGAGCGAATGTGTCCGCTCGGCGCTGGTTCCCGGGTCGAACCCGGAAGACGAAAAACGCCGCTCTCCGCCCGGAGCTCATGACAAACGAAAAATTTTCTAAGTGCCAACGGCACTAGCGAGCGAATGTGTCCGCTCGGCGCTGGTTCCCGGGTCGAACCCGGAAGACGAAAAACGCCGCTCTCCGCCCGGAGCTCATGACAAACGAAAAATTTTCTAAGTGCCAACGGCACTAGCGAGCGAATGTGTCCGCTCGGCGCTGGTTCCCGGGTCGAACCCGGAAGACGAAAAACGCCGCTCTCCGCCCGGAGCTCATGACAAACGAAAAATTTTCTAAGTGCCAACGGCACTAGCGAGCGAATGTGTCCGCTCGGCGCTGGTTCCCGGGTCGAACCCGGAAGACGAAAAACGCCGGTCCTCGCCCGGAGCTCATGACAAACGAAAAATTTTCTAAGTGCCAACGGCACTAGCGAGCGAATGTGTCCGCTCGGCGCTGGTTCCCGGGTCGAACCCGGAAGACGAAAAACGCCGCTCTCCGCCCGGAGCTCATGACAAACGAAAAATTTTCTAAGTGCCAACGGCACTAGCGAGCGAATGTGTCCGCTCGGCGCTGGTTCCCGGGTCGAACCCGGAAGACGAAAAACGCCGGTCCTCGCCCGGAGCTCATGACAAACGAAAAATTTTCTAAGTGCCAACGGCACTAGCGAGCGAATGTGTCCGCTCGGCGCTGGTTCCCGGGTCGAACCCGGAAGACGAAAAACGCCGCTCTCCGCCCGGAGCTCATGACAAACGAAAAATTTTCTAAGTGCCAACGGCACTAGCGAGCGAATGTGTCCGCTCGGCGCTGGTTCCCGGGTCGAACCCGGAAGACGAAAAACGCCGGTCTCCGCCCGGAGCTCATGACAAACGAAAAATTTTCTAAGTGCCAACGGCACTAGCGAGCGAATGTGTCCGCTCGGCGCTGGTTCCCGGGTCGAACCCGGAAGACGAAAAACGCCGCTCTCCGCCCGGAGCTCATGACAAACGAAAAATTTTCTAAGTGCCAACGGCACTAGCGAGCGAATGTGTCCGCTCGGCGCTGGTTCCCGGGTCGAACCCGGAAGACGAAAAACGCCGGTCTCCGCCCGGAGCTCATGACAAACGAAAAATTTTCTAAGTGCCAACGGCACTAGCGAGCGAATGTGTCCGCTCGGCGCTGGTTCCCGGGTCGAACCCGGAAGACGAAAAACGCCGCTCTCCGCCCGGAGCTCATGACAAACGAAAAATTTTCTAAGTGCCAACGGCACTTGCGAGCGAATGTGTCCGCTCGGCGCTGGTTCCCGGGTCGAACCCGGAAGACGAAAAACGCCGGTCCTCGCCTGGAGGTCCCAGCAAAATCAGCGAAAAAACGACTAAGTGTCAACTTTCAAAAAAACGACTAAGTGTCAACTTTCGAAAAAACGGCTAAGTGTCGACTTTCGAAAAAACGGCTAAGTGTCGCCTTTCGAAAAAACGACTAAGTGTCGCCTCTCTGAAAAAACGACTAAGTGCCCACGGCTCTGCGGGGCTTGTGAGTCCGCCCCGCGCCGGTTCGGCGGTCGGCCTCAAAAAGCGAAAAATCAGCCTCTTTCCCTGGAGCTCACCAAAAATTTGTCGAAATTTTTCTAAGTTCTCCTCGAGGTACCAGGGGGTGAGGTACCCGGGCTAAGGTGCAGTACCTTTTTTGGTCTTCAGGTGCGCCAGAGTACAATGAAATGGTCCCAGTAGTCAGTGTACTCATCGACTTTCCCCCCGTTTTCCAAAGCACCTCGTTTACGAGTATGGAGGAGATGGTGCTGGTCTCCCCACGGCGTCGGACACGCCGTCCTCGACAGCACAAGGTCGGATAGAAGACCTGGAAAGCGCCGTGGCACGCGCTGGAGGTGGGCACTTTGGCGAAAAAACGACTAAGTGTCAACTTTCGAAAAAACGGCTAAGTGTCAACTTTCGAAAAAACGGCTAAGTGTCAACTTTCGAAAAAACGACTAAGTGTCACCTCTCTGAAAAAATGGCAAAGTGTCGCCTCTCTGAAAATGTTCTAAGTGCCCACGGCTCTGCGGGCTCGTGCATCCGAGCCGCGCCGGTTCTGCAACCGGCCTAGAATGACGAAAAATAACGGTCTCCTCCTGGAGCTCACAGCCAATTGTGGCGAAAAAGTGGCAAAGTGCCCACGGCTCTGCGGGCTCGTGCATCCGACCCGCGCCGGTTCTGCAGCCGGCCTAGAATGACGAAAAATAACGGTCTCCTCCTGGAGCTCACAGCCAACTTGGCAAAAAGTTTCTAAGTGCCCACGGCCCTGCCGAGCTTTGGCGTCCGCTCAGCGCCGGTTCCGCAGTCGGCCTCGAATGACGAAAAATAACGGTCTCCTCCTGGAGCTCACAGCCAATTGTGGCGAAAAAGTGGCAAAGTGCCCACGGCTCTGCGGGCTCGTGCATCCGACCCGCGCCGGTTCCGCAGTCGGCCTCGAATGACGAAAAATAACGGTCTCCTCCTGGAGCTCACAGCCAACTTGGCAAAAAGTTTCTAAGTGCCCACGGCCCTGCCGAGCTTTGGCGTCCGCCCAGCGCCGGTTCCGCAGTCGGCCTCGAATGACGAAAAATAACGGTCTCCTCCTGGAGCTCACAGCCAACTTGGCAAAAAGTTTCTAAGTGCCCACGGCCCTGCCGAGCTTTGGCGTCCGCCCAGCGCCGGTTCCGCAGTCGGCCTCGAATGACGAAAAATAACGGTCTCCTCCTGGAGCTCACAGCCAACTTGGCAAAAAGTTTCTAAGTGCCCACGGCCCTGCCGAGCTTTGGCGTCCGCCCAGCGCCGGTTCCGCAGTCGGCCTCGAATGACGAAAAAAGACGGTCTCCTCCTGGAGCTCACAGCCAACTTGGCAAAAAGTTTCTAAGTGCCCACGGCCCTGCCGAGCTTTGGCGTCCGCCCAGCGCCGGTTCCGCAGTCGGCCTCGAATGACGAAAAATAACGGTCTCCTCCTGGAGCTCACAGCCAACTTGGCAAAAAGTTTCTAAGTGTCACATCTCTGAAAAAACGGCTAAGTGTCGACTTTCGAAAAAACGGCAAAGTGTCACATCTCTGAAAAAACGGCTAAGTGTCGACTTTCGAAAAAACGGCTAAGTGTCAACTTTCGAAAAAACGGCTAAGTGTCGCCTCTCTGAAAAAACGGCAAAGTGTCAACTTTCGAAAAAACGACAGAGTGTCGCCTCTCTGAAAAAACGACTAAGTGTCGACTCTGAGAAAATGGCAAAGTGCCCACGGCTCTGCGGGCTCGTGCATCCGACCCGCGCCGGTTCCCCAGCCGGCCTGAAATAAGGCAAAACCAGCCTCTCCGCCTGGAGCTCAGAGCCAACTTGGCGAATATTTTCTAAGTGCCCACGGCTCTGCGTGGCTACGGCGTCTGCCCAGCGCCGGTTCCTGGGTCGAACCCCGAGGACGAGGAATGCCGGTCTCCGCCTGGAGGTCCCAGCTTAATCGGCGAAAATTTTCTAAGTGCCCACGGCTCTGCCGGGCTCGTGCATCCGACCCGCGCCGGTTCCCCAGCCGGCCTGAAATAAGGCAAAACCAGGCTCTCCCCCTGGAGCTCAGAGCCAATTGTGGCGAAAAAACGACTAAGTGTCAACTTTCGAAAAAACGACTAAGTGTCAACTTTCCAAAAAAACGGCTAAGTGTCGACTTTCGAAAAAACGGCTAAGTGTCAACTTTCGAAAAAACGACTAAGTGTCGCCTCTGAAAAAACGACTAAGTGTCGCCTCTCTGAAAAAACGACTAAGTGCCCACGGCTCTGCGGGGCTTGTGAGTCCGCCCCGCGCCGGTTCGGCGGTCGGCCTCAAAAAGCGAAAAATCAGCCTCTCTCCCTGGAGCTCACCAAAAATTTGTCGAAATTTTTCTAAGTTCTCCTCGAGGTACCAGGGGGTGAGGTACCCGGGCTAAGGTGCAGTACCTTTTTTGGTCTTCAGGTGCGCCAGAGTACAATGAAATGGTCCCAGTAGTCAGTGTACTCATCGACTTTCCCCCCGTTTTCCAAAGCACCCCGTTTACGAGTATGGAGGAGATGGTGCTGGTCTCCCCACGGCGTCGGACACGCCGTCCTCGACAGCACAAGGTCGGATAGAAGACCTGAAAAGCGCCGTGGCACGCGCTGGAGGTGTCACTGTGGCGAAAAAGTGACTAAGTGTCAACTTTCGAAAAAACGGCTAAGTGTCAACTTTCGAAAAAACGGCTAAGTGTCAACTTTCGAAAAAACGGCTAAGTGTCAACTTTCGAAAAAACGACTAAGTGTCGCCTCTCTGAAAAAACGGCAAAGTGTCAACTTTCGAAAAAACGACTAAGTGTCAACTTTCGAAAAAACGACTAAGTGTCACCTCTCTGAAAAAATGGCAAAGTGTCAACTGCGAATGTGGTGGTGCATGGAAGGAAGTGGAGGACGGCCGCCTCCTTAAACACAGGCCGAAGAGGAGCGTCAGGGCCGGCTCCTTAAACACGGACCGAGTGTCGCCCTTAACACAGACCAAGCGGAGGACGGCCGCCTCCCTAAATACAGGCCGAACCGGAGCGCGAGGGCCGCTCCTTAAACACGGACCGAGTGTCGCCCTTAACACAGACCAAGGGGAGGACGGCCGCCTCCTTAAACACAGGCCGGAGAGGAGCGTCAGGGCCAGGCTCCTCAAACATGGACCGAGTGTCGCCCTTAACACAGACCAACGGGAGGACGGCCGCCTCCTTAAACACAGGCCGGAGAGGAGCGTCAGGGCCAGGCTCCTCAAACATGGACCGAGTGTCGCCCTTAACACAGACCAACGGGAGGACGGCCGCCTCCTTAAACACAGGCCGGAGAGGAGCGTCAGGGCCAGGCTCCTCAAACATGGACCGAGTGTCGCCCTTAACACAGACCAAGGGGAGGACGGCCGCCTCCTTAAACACAGGCCGGAGAGGAGCGTCAGGGCCAGGCTCCTCAAACATGGACCGAGTGTCGCCCTTAACACAGACCAAGCGGAGGACGGCCGCCTCCCTAAATACAGGCCGAACCGGAGCGCGAGTGTCGCTCCTTAAACACGGACCGAGTGGAGGACGGCCGCCTCCTTAAACACAGGCCGAACAAAATGACACAAAGTGTCAACTGCGAATGTTGTCCATCCAAGGAAGGAGCGTGATGCCCGGCCGGCTCCTTAAACACAGGCCGAGAGTCGCCCCGGACGGTCCGCCTCGCGGCGCCCGTCTGCTCGGATAAAATGACACAAAGTGTCAACTACGAATGTTGTCCATCCAAGGAGGGAGCGTGATGCCCGGCCGGCTCCGAAAACACAGGCCGAGAGTCGCCCCGGACGGTCCGCCTCGCGGCGCCCGTCTGCTCGGATAAAATGACACAAAGTGTCAACTGCGAATGTTGTCCATCCAAGGAAGGAGCGTGATGCCCGGCCGGCTCCTTAAACACAGGCCGAGAGTCGCCCCGGACGGTCCGCCTCGCGGCGCCCGCCCGCTCGGATAAAATGACACAAAGTGTCAACTACGAATGTTGTCCATCCAAGGAGGGAGCTTGAGGCCCGGCCGGCTCCGAAAACACAGGCCGAGAGTCGCCCCGGACGGTCCGCCTCTCGAGGCGCCCGCCCGCTCGGATAAAATGACACAAAGTGTCAACTACGAATGTTGTCCATCCAAGGAGGGAGCGTGATGCCCGGCCGGCTCCGAAAACACAGGCCGAGAGTCGCCCCGGACGGTCCGCCTCTCGAGGCGCCCGTCTGCTCGGATAAAATGACACAAAGTGTCAACTGCGTCTGCTCGGATAAAATGACACAAAGTGTCAACTGCGAATGTTGTCCATCCAAGGAAGGAGCGTGATGCCCGGCCGGCTCCTTAAACACAGGCCGAGAGTCGCCCCGGACGGTCCGCCTCGCGGCGCCCGCCCGCTCGGATAAAATGACACAAAGTGTCAACTACGAATGTTGTCCATCCAAGGAGGGAGCTTGAGGCCCGGCCGGCTCCGAAAACACAGGCCGAGAGTCGCCCCGGACGGTCCGCCTCTCGAGGCGCCCGCCCGCTCGGATAAAATGACACAAAGTGTCAACTACGAATGTTGTCCATCCAAGGAGGGAGCGTGATGCCCGGCCGGCTCCGAAAACACAGGCCGAGAGTCGCCCCGGACGGTCCGCCTCTCGAGGCGCCCGTCTGCTCGGATAAAATGACACAAAGTGTCAACTGCGAATGTTGTCCATCCAAGGAAGGAGCGTGATGCCCGGCCGGCTCCTTAAACACAGGCCGAGAGTCGCCCCGGACGGTCCGCCTCGCGGCGCCCGCCCGCTCGGATAAAATGACACAAAGTGTCAACTACGAATGTTGTCCATCCAAGGAGGGAGCTTGAGGCCCGGCCGGCTCCGAAAACACAGGCCGAGAGTCGCCCCGGACGGTCCGCCTCTCGAGGCGCCCGCCCGCTCGGATAAAATGACACAAAGTGTCAACTACGAATGTTGTCCATCCAAGGAGGGAGCGTGATGCCCGGCCGGCTCCGAAAACACAGGCCGAGAGTCGCCCCGGACGGTCCGCCTCGCGGCGCCCGCCCGCTCGGATAAAATGACACAAAGTGTCAACTACGAATGTTGTCCATCCAAGGAGGGAGCGTGAGGCCCGGCCGGCTCCGAAAACACAGGCCGAGAGTCGCCCCGGACGGTCCGCCTCTCGAGGCGCCCGCCCGCTCGGATAAAATGACACAAAGTGTCAACTACGAATGTTGTCCATCCAAGGAGGGAGCGTGATGCCCGGCCGGCTCCGAAAACACAGGCCGAGATTCGACCCCGGACGGGCCGTCTTCTCCCGGCGCCCGCCCGCGTACGCCCCCCATCCCCGGTCGCCCGTCTGCTCCCGGCGGGCCTCCGAGTACCCCCTCACCCAACTGACCGACTGGCACTCATGACCCGCCTTGGTAGGGCCTCCATCGGCCTCGGCTCGTCCGACGTCGGGTGGACGGTTCCTACCCACTGCGGGTCGCACTCTAGCGCCCCGGCCGCCGCGTGAGCGTGCGCTCCCCGCGCCGCCCCGCAGGCCCCGGCGCGACCGTACTGCGGCGAGACCGAGACGACCCGGTTTGGCATCCATCCCACCTAGCCACGATCCACGGAGGCCGAGCGAGCGGCTGAGTGTCGGGCGCCGCGCGTGCGAGCGTCCGCCGGCCGCGCCGGTCCTTCCGCGAATGTCGTTTCTCAAACCCTCCGGCTTGATAGCGGCGGCACCACGGGAAGCCGTCCAGACACACCGTCCGACCTCTATCCGAA
>NC_141201.1:16245318-16247818 GCF_054491065.1 Syngnathus leptorhynchus | reverse complement strand
CAGAACTGCATCCAACTGGGGGGGCAGCCGGAGGTGGGCTGCTCTTCGGATGTCAGAAGCGTCATATAGACTGCACCTCCACGTGGTACCCGCTGGTAACGGCCATGCTTAGCATGGACGGCTAACGCAGTCAGCCTAGGGGGGGCAGACGCCCAGCTTCCCCCGACCCGTTGGGACAAGGTTTGGCCAACTCGGACGGTTGTTCTCGATTGGTTGGCGTGCAGACTACAGAAGGGGCTGCACGTCTTGGGTGACCTTCTGGACCCGTAAGGTGAGACTTGTCTCCCTGAGCGCTACTGAAGCAGCAGTAGTGCCTCGGATTCTGCAGTAGGATGACTACCTATGGATAGGAGGAAGGGCGATACCGAACACTACGAGAATCCTGGGGCCGTCGTCTGAACCCGGCGACGGTACTCATGTAGCTCCCTCTCCCCGGTTGCCCGTCTGATCCCGGCGGGCTCCGAGTACCCTTTTCCTAACTGACCGACTGGCATTCATGACCTGCCTTGGTAGGGCCCCCATCGACCTCGGCTTGCTGACGTCGAGTGGACGGTTCCTACCCACTGTGGGTCGCTCTCCAACTCTTGTGTAGGCTGGCAGGTGCGTTGCCCGGCGCCCTGTTGGTAGGCCTGGGGTGACTGTGTGGTGGCGAGATCGAGACGAACCGAATCGGCATGTGTATGCCGTGCCTCCAAGTGGCAATGATCGGGAGTAGGGTAAGGGTGCGGGGGTAACCTTGTTGCTTTCTGGCCCTCCCTGCTTCTGCTGGATGTGTTTCTCAATCCCTAGAGAGGTGCGAGCGAGACGATGGTCGAGCGGTAGCGTGCAGGGCTACTGGCCACGTACCTCAAAATAAACATTCTCAAGAATATGATGATGGCCGTGGGCTTTTAGTCCTTATTTGGCTCTGGCAGCGGGGTTGCGTGTCGGCGGCTGGGAGGCTTTACGGGGTGTGAGCTCTTCATACTAGCTATGGGGGCCTCTCCCTAGTGGGTCGATCTGGTTGTCCGGCTTTGGAAGGGTCTTACCGGTCAGGTTGGACGACTGCTGTCAGGGTTGTGATTCCGAGGTGTAGTCTCTGTGAGGGGAAGACCTAGATCTTTCAAACTATTCCCAGTCAGACTGAAGTCAAAGTCGAAGTCCGCTTTATTGTCTGTTGTTCCGATGTTTGGGAATGATCGGACATCCCAGGATGGCCGTGCTGGGGGATCAAAATCGGCTGAGGGGCGGTTTGGAGAGGGGCCGCTGCCGCTTGGGCTACCTCCCCGCGGCGTGTTTGAGGGTGGGCACGCCGATGGTCTGCGAATCAACCTCTCTGGTGGCCACGGGGACCAACCACCAGAGGCATTGGACTGGGACCCCAAACGGCCCGTAGTCACTTCTACGGGCCACGGTTGCGAAAACTCCTTGGATCGGAAGTCCGCGCTAGCAATTGCACAGAGTCAGAGTCACAGCCAGACGTGCCGAAGGAGCGGGTGGATCGCGGATGGCGAAGCTCTTGACAACTCCTCAGTGGTGTCCGAATTAAAGACCGCCTCTGTCGCTGGGATGAGAGATGGGGCAGGGCCGGTCGTGCTGGACCCACAACTTGTTCAACAGGGCGGATCGCTTCGTGAGGTTGGGTCTAAGGATGAGGGCTCGGCGGTCTTGGGGGTGGTAGTGGCGGCCCCCCCAGGGAAGGTCCTGGTGCATCTGCCTCAAGAGACATTGGAATGCTCACTGTGTGGTGTTCGGCCTGGGGGCATCCGTTTGCTTGGAAGGCATTATGCCATCCGGCATGGGGATGTCGTGGTCGAATATGCGTGTCGTAAGTGTGATAGGCGTGGTGACAACAGTCATTCAATCCAATGTCACGCCGCCAAATGTGGTGGGGTGCGTGGTGCGGGTGTCGTCTCGGGGGTTGAGTGTGACCTCTGTGGGCGGTGTTTCCGAACAGCTGTGGGGGTGTCTCAGCACAAGCGACATGCACATGCAGATGAGTGGTTCGGGTCTCAACGTGGTCGGAGCCAGGGCCCCGCTAGGCCGGGGGTGACAAAGCTTTGGAGTGAGGCGGAGGTGGTCCGCCTTAGGGCTTTGATGGTGGAGTATGAAGGAGACCCTGCGAAGTTTGCGGTTGTGGCCCGGGTGTTGGATACGGGCAAGACGAGGGAACAAGTGAGGGGGAAATGGAGAGTACTGTGTGGCGGCGCGGCAGGCAGTGTGTCTGGTGCGAGACGGCGTTCCCTGGTTCTCAGGGCGTTGCCCCAGAAATGGTCCTTGCCCCCGGAGCTCCCCGACATGGTGGAGGAGAAGGTGATGGGGATTCTGCTAGCGGGGGATGAGGAGGACCGGGCCACTGCTGCCCTAGTTGAGAGAGCTGGTCGGGAGCCTGACCTGGTCGACTCTTCTGCTCTGGAGGTCATGGAGGCGCTGGGGGGTAAGATAGTGTGGCCTACAACGTCAGTGAGGCGTGCACCAAGAAGCAGAGACTTGAAAGGGTGGAGAAGGCGGCTTCTCCAGA
>NC_141201.1:16220318-16240318 GCF_054491065.1 Syngnathus leptorhynchus | reverse complement strand
GGCTGGGGACTATAACCTTCTTCTTCCCGCCCCACCACCATCAATGTCGGCCACCACCACCAGACCGCCTCCCCCAGACTTCCAGAAGCGAAGCCGGTCCCCAAGCACCAACCCCGACCGCCACCGAGGCACCCGCCGAAGGCGGGTGCCGAGTTCACCGGCCCCAAGCGACAACCGGTCACCGAGGCACCCGCCGAAGGCGGGTGCCGAGTTCACCGGCCCCAAGCGACAACCGGTCACCGAGGCACCCGCCGAAGGCGGGTGCCGAGTTCACCGGCCCCAAGCGACAACCGGTCACCGAGGCACCCGCCGAAGGCGGGTGCCGAGTTCACTGGCCCCAAGCGACAACCGGTCACCGAGGCACCCGCCGAAGGCGGGTGCCGAGTTCACTGGCCCCAAGCGACAACCGGTCACCGAGGCACCCGCCGAAGGCGGGTGCCGAGTTCACTGGCCCCAAGCGACGGCGGTCACCGAGGCACCCGCCGGAGGCGGGTGCCGAGTTCACTGGCCCCGAGCACCAGCGGTCAGCCACGGAGGGTGCTGGATCATCCATACTTCCATAGCTCCAGAGCTCCATAGCCCCGGAGCTCCATAGCCCCGGAGCTCCATAGCCCCGGAGCTCCATAGCCCCGGAGCTCCATAGCTCCATAGCCCCGGAGCTCCATAGCCCCGGAGCTCCATAGCTCCATAGCCCCGGAGCTCCATAGCCCCGGAGCTCCATAGCCCCGGAGCTCCATAGCTCCATAGCCCCGGAGCTCCATAGCCCCGGAGCTCCATAGCCCCGGAGCTCCATAGCTCCATAGCCCCGGAGCTCCATAGCCCCGGAGCTCCATAGCTCCATAGCCCCGGAGCTCCATAGCCCCGGAGCTCCATAGCCCCGGAGCTCCATAGCTCCATAGCCCCGGAGCTCCATAGCCCCGGAGCTCCATAGCTCCATAGCCCCGGAGCTCCATAGCCCCGGAGCTCCATAGCCCCGGAGCTCCATAGCTCCATAGCCCCGGAGCTCCATAGCCCCGGAGCTCCATAGCCCCGGAGCTCCATAGCTCCATAGCCCCGGAGCTCCATAGCCCCGGAGCTCCATAGCCCCGGAGCTCCATAGCTCCATAGCACCAGAGCTCCAGAGCTCCATAGCACCAGAGCTCCATAGCTCCATAGCACCAGAGCTCCATAGCTCCAGAGCTCCATAGCTCCAGCCTGGGTGGCTGGTGGCTCCATAGCTCCATACTTCCATAGCTCTAAGTCAGAGAGTTGGCGAAAATTGCACTAAGTGCGAAAGCCCATTCATTTACAACGGCGTGTCCACAAGGCGGCGACATTTCCCCGTTACCGGTGGCTGCGCGGCGGGAGAGTGACAGAGCTCATCCGAGCGGCTGGAACTCTGCGCCGGCGTGGTCGAGCGTGAGGCCTCGGCACTTTGGCCGCCTGGTACCTAAACACTTCCATTGATCCAGCCACGGAGGGTGCTGGCTGGTGGCTCCATACCTCCATAGCTCCATACCTCCAGAGCTCCAGAGCTCCATAGCACCAGAGCTCCATAGCTCCATAGCACCAGAGCTCCATAGCACCAGAGCTCCATAGCTCCATAGCACCAGAGCTCCATAGCTCCATAGCACCAGAGCTCCATAGCTCCATAGCACCAGAGCTCCATAGCACCAGAGCTCCATAGCTCCATAGCACCAGAGCTCCATAGCTCCATAGCACCAGCTCCATAGCTCCATAGCACCAGAGCTCCATAGCTCCATAGCACCAGAGCTCCATAGCTCCATAGCACCAGAGCTCCATAGCTCCATAGCACCAGAGCTCCATAGCTCCATAGCACCAGAGCTCCATAGCTCCATAGCTCCAGGGCTCCATAGCTCCAGGGCTCCAGGGCTCCATAGCTCCAGGGCTCCATAGCTCCAGGGCTCCAGGGCTCCATAGCTCCATACCTCCAGAGCTCCATAGCTCCATACTTCCAGAGCTCCATAGCTCCATAGCACCAGAGCTCCATAGCTCCAGAGCTCCATAGCTCCAGCCTGGGTGGCTGGTGGCTCCATAGCTCCATACTTCCATAGCTCTAAGTCAGAGAGTTGGCGAAAATTGCACTAAGTGCGAAAGCCCATTCATTTACAACGGCGTGTCCACAAGGCGGCGACATTTCCCCGTTACCGGTGGCTGCGCGGCGGGAGAGTGACAGAGCTCATCCGAGCGGCTGGAACTCTGCGCCGGCGTGGTCGAGCGTGAGGCCTCGGCACTTTGGCCGCCTGGTACCTAAACACTTCCATTGATCCAGCCACGGAGGGTGCTGGCTGGTGGCTCCATACCTCCATAGCTCCATAGCACCAGAGCTCCATAGCTCCATAGCACCAGAGCTCCATAGCTCCATAGCACCAGAGCTCCATAGCTCCATAGCACCAGAGCTCCATAGCTCCATAGCACCAGAGCTCCATACTTCCAGAGCTCCATAGCTCCATAGCTCCATAGCACCAGAGCTCCATAGCTCCATAGCACCAGAGCTCCATAGCTCCATAGCACCAGAGCTCCATAGCTCCATAGCACCAGAGCTCCATAGCTCCATAGCTCCAGGGCTCCATAGCTCCAGGGCTCCATAGCTCCATAGCTCCAGGGCTCCATAGCTCCATACCTCCAGAGCTCCATAGCTCCAGCCTGGGTGGCTGGTGGCTCCATAGCTCCATACTTCCATAGCTCCAGTCAGAGAGTTGGCGAAAATTGCACTAAGTGCGAAAGCCCATTCATTTACAACGGCGTGTCCGCCAGGCGGCGACATTTCCCCGTTACCGGTGGCTGCGCGGCGGGTGAGTGACAGAGCTTATCCGAGCGGCTGGAACTCTGCGCCGGCGTGGTCGAGCGTGAGGCCTCGGCCCTTTGGCTGCCTGGTACCTAAAACACTTCCATTGATCCAGCCACGGAGGGTGCTGGCTGGTGGCTCCATACCTCCAGAGCTCCATAGCTCCAGAGCTCCATAGCACCAGAGCTCCATAGCTCCATAGCACCAGAGCTCCATAGCACCAGAGCTCCATAGCACCAGAGCTCCATAGCTCCATAGCACCAGAGCTCCATAGCTCCATAGCACCAGAGCTCCATAGCTCCATAGCACCAGAGCTCCATAGCTCCATAGCACCAGAGCTCCATAGCTCCATAGCACCAGAGCTCCATAGCTCCATAGCTCCAGGGCTCCATAGCTCCATAGCTCCAGGGCTCCATAGCTCCAGGGCTCCAGGGCTCCATAGCTCCAGGGCTCCAGGGCTCCATAGCTCCAGGGCTCCATAGCTCCAGGGCTCCAGGGCTCCATAGCTCCATACCTCCAGAGCTCCATAGCTCCATACTTCCAGAGCTCCATAGCTCCATAGCACCATAGCTCCATAGCTCCAGAGCTCCATAGCTCCAGCCTGGGTGGCTGGTGGCTCCATAGCTCCATACTTCCATAGCTCTAAGTCAGAGAGTTGGCGAAAATTGCACTAAGTGCGAAAGCCCATTCATTTACAACGGCGTGTCCACAAGGCGGCGACATTTCCCCGTTACCGGTGGCTTCGCGGCGGGAGAGTGACAGAGCTCATCCGAGCGGCTGGAACTCTGCGCCGGCGTGGTCGAGCGTGAGGCCTCGGCACTTTGGCCGCCTGGTACCTAAACACTTCCATTGATCCAGCCACGGAGGGTGCTGGCTGGTGGCTCCATACCTCCATAGCTCCATACCTCCAGAGCTCCAGAGCTCCATAGCACCAGAGCTCCATAGCACCAGAGCTCCATAGCTCCATAGCACCAGAGCTCCATAGCTCCATAGCACCAGAGCTCCATAGCTCCATAGCACCAGAGCTCCATAGCTCCATAGCACCAGAGCTCCATAGCTCCATAGCTCCAGGGCTCCATAGCTCCAGGGCTCCAGGGCTCCATAGCTCCATACCTCCAGAGCTCCATAGCTCCATACTTCCAGAGCTCCATAGCTCCATAGCACCAGAGCTCCATAGCTCCATAGCACCAGAGCTCCATAGCTCCATAGCACCAGAGCTCCATAGCTCCATAGCACCAGTGCTCCATAGCTCCATAGCACCAGAGCTCCATAGCTCCATAGCACCAGAGCTCCATAGCTCCATAGCACCAGAGCTCCATAGCTCCATAGCACCAGAGCTCCATAGCTCCATAGCACCAGAGCTCCATAGCTCCATAGCACCAGAGCTCCATAGCTCCATAGCTCCAGGGCTCCATAGCTCCAGGGCTCCATAGCTCCATAGCTCCAGGGCTCCATAGCTCCATACCTCCAGAGCTCCATAGCTCCAGCCTGGGTGGCTGGTGGCTCCATAGCTCCATACTTCCATAGCTCCAGTCAGAGAGTTGGCGAAAATTGCACTAAGTGCGAAAGCCCATTCATTTACAACGGCGTGTCCGCCAGGCGGCGACATTTCCCCGTTACCGGTGGCTGCGTGGCGGGTGAGTGACAGAGCTTATCCGAGCGGCTGGAACTCTGCGCCGGCGTGGTCGAGCGTGAGGCCCCGGCCCTTTGGCTGCCTGGTACCTAAAACACTTCCATTGATCCAGCCACGGAGGGTGCTGGCTGGTGGCTCCATAGCTCCATAGCTCCATAGCACCAGAGCTCCATAGCTCCATAGCACCAGAGCTCCATAGCTCCATAGCACCAGAGCTCCATAGCTCCATAGCACCAGAGCTCCATAGCTCCATAGCACCAGAGCTCCATAGCTCCATAGCACCAGAGCTCCATAGCTCCATAGCACCAGAGCTCCATAGCTCCATAGCACCAGAGCTCCATAGCTCCATAGCACCAGAGCTCCATAGCTCCATAGCACCAGAGCTCCATAGCTCCATAGCACCAGAGCTCCATAGCTCCATAGCACCAGAGCTCCATAGCTCCATAGCACCAGAGCTCCATAGCTCCATAGCACCAGAGCTCCATAGCTCCATAGCACCAGAGCTCCATAGCTCCATAGCTCCAGGGCTCCATAGCTCCATAGCTCCAGGGCTCCATAGCTCCAGGGCTCCAGGGCTCCATAGCTCCAGGGCTCCATAGCTCCAGGGCTCCAGGGCTCCATAGCTCCATACCTCCAGAGCTCCATACCTCCAGAGCTCCAGAGCTCCATAGCACCAGAGCTCCATGGCTTCAGAGCTCCATAGCACCATAGCTCCATACCTCCAGAGCTCCAGGGCTCCATAGCTCCATAGCTCCATAGCTCCATACCTCCAGAGCTCCATAGCACCAGAGCTCCATGGCTCCATAGCTCCAGCCTGGGTGGCTGGTGGCTCCATAGCTCCATACTTCCATAGCTCCAGTCAGAGAGTTGGCGAAAATTGCACTAAGTGCGAAAGCCCATTCATTTACAACGGCGTGTCCGCCAGGCGGCGACATTTCCCCGTTACCGGTGGCTGCGCGGCGGGTGAGTGACAGAGCTTATCCGAGCGGCTGGAACTCTGCGCCGGCGTGGTCGAGCGGCTGGCCTCGGTAGTTGAGGTACCAGGGGTGGGGCGGGGAGCTCCAGGCGGGTCTTGTGAGAGAGTGAAGCCGAGCGGCTGGAACTCTCGGCCGGCCTGGTCGAGCGGCTGGCCTCGGTAGTTGAGGTACCAGGGGCGGGCTGGGGAGCTCCAGGCGGGGCTTGTGAGAGAGTGAAGCCGAGCGGCTGGAACTCTGGGCCGGCCTGGTCGAGCGGCTGGCCTCGGTAGTTGAGGTACCAGGGGCGGGCTGGGGAGCTCCAGGCGGGGCTTGTGAGAGAGTGTAGCCGAGCGGCTGGAACTCTGGGCCGGCGTGGTTGAGCAGCATGCCCGCGGAGGTGGCTCTTCCATAGGCAGGGAGGGTGCTGGAGCTCCACACTTCCATAGGCAGGGAGGGTGCTGGAGCTCCACACTTCCATAGGCAGGGAGGGTGCTGGAGCTCCACACTTCCATAGGCAGGGAGGGTGCTGGAGCTCCACACTTCCATAGGCAGGGAGGGTGCTGGAGCTCCACACTTCCATAGGCAGGGAGGGTGCTGGAGCTCCACACTTCCATAGGCAGGGAGGGTGCTGGAGCTCCACACTTCCATAGGCAGGGAGGGTGCTGGAGCTCCACACTTCCATAGGCAGGGAGGGTGCTGGAGCTCCACACTTCCATAGGCAGGGAGGGTGCTGGAGCTCCACACTTCCATAGGCAGGGAGGGTGCTGGAGCTCCACACTTCCATAGGCAGGGAGGGTGCTGGAGCTCCACACTTCCATAGGCAGGGAGGGTGCTGGAGCTCCACACTTCCATAGGCAGGGAGGGTGCTGGAGCTCCACACTTCCATAGGCAGGGAGGGTGCTGGAGCTCCACACTTCCATAGGCAGGGAGGGTGCTGGAGCTCCACACTTCCATAGGCAGGGAGGGTGCTGGAGCTCCACACTTCCATAGGCAGGGAGGGTGCTGGAGCTCCACACTTCCATAGGCAGGGAGGGTGCTGGAGCTCCACACTTCCATAGGCAGGGAGGGTGCTGGAGCTCCACACTTCCATAGGCAGGGAGGGTGCTGGAGCTCCACACTTCCATAGGCAGGGAGGGTGCTGGAGCTCCACACTTCCATAGGCAGGGAGGGTGCTGGAGCTCCACACTTCCATAGGCAGGGAGGGTGCTGGAGCTCCACACTTCCATAGGCAGGGAGGGTGCTGGAGCTCCACACTTCCATAGGCAGGGAGGGTGCTGGAGCTCCACACTTCCATAGGCAGGGAGGGTGCTGGAGCTCCACACTTCCATAGGCAGGGAGGGTGCTGGAGCTCCACACTTCCATAGGCAGGGAGGGTGCTGGAGCTCCACACTTCCATAGGCAGGGAGGGTGCTGGAGCTCCACACTTCCATAGGCAGGGAGGGTGCTGGAGCTCCACACTTCCATAGGCAGGGAGGGTGCTGGAGCTCCACACTTCCATAGGCAGGGAGGGTGCTGGAGCTCCACACTTCCATAGGCAGGGAGGGTGCTGGAGCTCCACACTTCCATAGGCAGGGAGGGTGCTGGAGCTCCACACTTCCATAGGCAGGGAGGGTGCTGGAGCTCCACACTTCCATAGGCAGGGAGGGTGCTGGAGCTCCACACTTCCATAGGCAGGGAGGGTGCTGGAGCTCCACACTTCCATAGGCAGGGAGGGTGCTGGAGCTCCACACTTCCATAGGCAGGGAGGGTGCTGGCACATCCACACTTCCAGCCACGGAGCATGCTGGCACTTCCACCTTGCTTGCTAAGTCGGCGTGATCTTGCCCAAAAAGTCCCTCCTCACCTCCAGCTGGAAGTGGAAAAAAATCCTCCACCTGCTTGGCCGAGGTTCTGGAAGCCAGCAGCTCGCAGAATGTTGCCAAAGTTTCACTGGAAGGAAAAGAAAAGAGAAGACCGAGTGCGCATTTCACCTACCGCCGAATGTCCACAAGAGGGAAGTGTCACTCCGTCGCAGAATCTGCGCCGACGCACTCGGCACCCTTCGAATTTATGGTGCCGGTGCGGGTGTTCTGGGTGCAAAAAGGCCGCCCAAGTGGTAGAAAAAAATCAGACTTCGTCTCTTAGGTCGAAATTAATGCCAAGTTTTGAAATGCGCTGGCAGGGGTGGACCAGGGCCCGTTAGAAGTGCTTAGCCGAGGTCCTGGAAGCCTAACCCGGCGTGATCTTGTGCAAAAAGCCGCTGCTGAGCTCCAGCTGGAAGTGTAAAAAGAACCGGGCTGGATCAAAAAAAGAACCGGGCGGCCCGTTAAAATTGCTTAGCCGAGGTCCTGGAAGCCTAACCCGGCGTGATCTTGTGCAAAAAGCCGCTGCTGAGCTCCAGCTGGAAGTGTAAAAAGAACCGGGCTGGATCAAAAAAAGAACCGGGCGGCCCGTTAAAATTGCTTAGCCGAGGTCCTGGAAGCCTAACACGGCGTGTTCTTGTGCAAAAAGCCGCTCCCGAGCTCCAGCTGGAAGTGTAAAAAGAACCGGGCTGGATAAAAAAAGAACCGGGCTGGATCAAAAAAGAACCGGGCGACCCGTTAAAATTGCTTAGCCGAGGTCCTGGAAGCCTAACCCGGCGTGATCTTGTGCAAAAAGCCGCTCCCAAGCTCCAGCTGGAAGTGTAAAAAGAACCGGGCTGGATAAAAAAAAGAACCGGGCTGGATCAAAAAAAGAACCGGGCGACCCGTTAAAATTGCTTAGCCGAGGTCCTGGAAGCCTAACACGGCGTGATCTTGTGCAAAAAGCCGCTCCCGAGCTCCAGCTGGAAGTGTAAAAAGAACCGGGCTGGATAAAAAAAGAACCGGGCTGGATCAAAAAAAGAACCGGGCGGCCCGTTAAAATTGCTTAGCCGAGGTCCTGGAAGCCTAACACGGCGTGTTCTTGTGCAAAAAGCCGCTCCCGAGCTCCAGCTGGAAGTGTAAAAAGAACCGGGCTGGATAAAAAAAGAACCGGGCTGGATCAAAAAAAGAACCGGGCGACCCGTTAAAATTGCTTAGCCGAGGTCCTGGAAGCCTAACACGGCGTGATCTTGTGCAAAAAGCCGCTCCCGAGCTCCAGCTGGAAGTGTAAAAAGAACCAGGCTGGATAAAAAAGAACCGGGCTGGATCAAAAAAAGAACCGGGCGACCCGTTAAAATTGCTTAGCCGAGGTCCTGGAAGCCTAACACGGCGTGATCTTGTGCAAAAAGCCGCTCCCGAGCTCCAGCTGGAAGTGTAAAAAGAACCAGGCTGGATAAAAAAAGAACCGGGCTGGATCAAAAAAAGAACCGGGCGACCCGTTAAAATTGCTTAGCCGAGGTCCTGGAAGCCTAACACGGCGTGATCTTGTGCAAAAAGCCGCTCCCGAGCTCCAGCTGGAAGTGTAAAAAGAACCAGGCTGGATAAAAAAAGAACCGGGCTGGATCAAAAAAAGAACCGGGCGACCCGTTAAAATTGCTTAGCCGAGGTCCTGGAAGCCTAACACGGCGTGATCTTGTGCAAAAAGCCGCTCCCGAGCTCCAGCTGGAAGTGTAAAAAGAACCAGGCTGGATAAAAAAAGAACCGGGCTGGATCAAAAAAGAACCGGGCGACCCGTTAAAATTGCTTAGCCGAGGTCCTGGAAGCCTAACACGGCGTGATCTTGTGCAAAAAGCCGCTCCCGAGCTCCAGCTGGAAGTGTAAAAAGAACCAGGCTGGATAAAAAAAAGAACCGGGCTGGATCAAAAAAGAACCGGGCGACCCGTTAAAATTGCTTAGCCGAGGTCCTGGAAGCCTAACACGGCGTGATCTTGTGCAAAAAGCCGCTCCCGAGCTCCAGCTGGAAGTGTAAAAAGAACCAGGCTGGATAAAAAAAGAACCGGGCTGGATCAAAAAAGAACCGGGCGACCCGTTAAAATTGCTTAGCCGAGGTCCTGGAAGCCTAACACGGCGTGATCTTGTGCAAAAAGCCGCTCCCGAGCTCCAGCTGGAAGTGTAAAAAGAACCAGGCTGGATAAAAAAAAGAACCGGGCTGGATCAAAAAAGAACCGGGCGACCCGTTAAAATTGCTTAGCCGAGGTCCTGGAAGCCTAACACGGCGTGATCTTGTGCAAAAAGCCGCTCCCGAGCTCCAGCTGGAAGTGTAAAAAGAACCAGGCTGGATAAAAAAAGAACCGGGCTGGATCAAAAAAGAACCGGGCGACCCGTTAAAATTGCTTAGCCGAGGTCCTGGAAGCCTAACACGGCGTGATCTTGTGCAAAAAGCCGCTCCCGAGCTCCAGCTGGAAGTGTAAAAAGAACCAGGCTGGATAAAAAAAAGAACCGGGCTGGATCAAAAAAGAACCGGGCGACCCGTTAAAATTGCTTAGCCGAGGTCCTGGAAGCCTAACACGGCGTGATCTTGTGCAAAAAGCCGCTCCCGAGCTCCAGCTGGAAGTGTAAAAAGAACCAGGCTGGATAAAAAAAGAACCGGGCTGGATCAAAAAAGAACCGGGCGACCCGTTAAAATTGCTTAGCCGAGGTCCTGGAAGCCTAACACGGCGTGATCTTGTGCAAAAAGCCGCTCCCGAGCTCCAGCTGGAAGTGTAAAAAGAACCAGGCTGGATAAAAAAAAGAACCGGGCTGGATCAAAAAAGAACCGGGCGACCCGTTAAAATTGCTTAGCCGAGGTCCTGGAAGCCTAACACGGCGTGATCTTGTGCAAAAAGCCGCTCCCGAGCTCCAGCTGGAAGTGTAAAAAGAACCAGGCTGGATAAAAAAAGAACCGGGCTGGATCAAAAAAGAACCGGGCGACCCGTTAAAATTGCTTAGCCGAGGTCCTGGAAGCCTAACACGGCGTGATCTTGTGCAAAAAGCCGCTCCCGAGCTCCAGCTGGAAGTGTAAAAAGAACCAGGCTGGATAAAAAAAAGAACCGGGCTGGATCAAAAAAGAACCGGGCGACCCGTTAAAATTGCTTAGCCGAGGTCCTGGAAGCCTAACACGGCGTGATCTTGTGCAAAAAGCCGCTCCCGAGCTCCAGCTGGAAGTGTAAAAAGAACCAGGCTGGATAAAAAAAGAACCGGGCTGGATCAAAAAAGAACCGGGCGACCCGTTAAAATTGCTTAGCCGAGGTCCTGGAAGCCTAACACGGCGTGATCTTGTGCAAAAAGCCGCTCCCGAGCTCCAGCTGGAAGTGTAAAAAGAACCAGGCTGGATAAAAAAAAGAACCGGGCTGGATCAAAAAAGAACCGGGCGACCCGTTAAAATTGCTTAGCCGAGGTCCTGGAAGCCTAACACGGCGTGATCTTGTGCAAAAAGCCGCTCCCGAGCTCCAGCTGGAAGTGTAAAAAGAACCAGGCTGGATAAAAAAAGAACCGGGCTGGATCAAAAAAGAACCGGGCGACCCGTTAAAATTGCTTAGCCGAGGTCCTGGAAGCCTAACACGGCGTGATCTTGTGCAAAAAGCCGCTCCCGAGCTCCAGCTGGAAGTGTAAAAAGAACCAGGCTGGATAAAAAAAAGAACCGGGCTGGATCAAAAAAGAACCGGGCGACCCGTTAAAATTGCTTAGCCGAGGTCCTGGAAGCCTAACACGGCGTGATCTTGTGCAAAAAGCCGCTCCCGAGCTCCAGCTGGAAGTGTAAAAAGAACCAGGCTGGATAAAAAAAGAACCGGGCTGGATCAAAAAAGAACCGGGCGACCCGTTAAAATTGCTTAGCCGAGGTCCTGGAAGCCTAACACGGCGTGATCTTGTGCAAAAAGCCGCTCCCGAGCTCCAGCTGGAAGTGTAAAAAGAACCAGGCTGGATAAAAAAAAGAACCGGGCTGGATCAAAAAAGAACCGGGCGACCCGTTAAAATTGCTTAGCCGAGGTCCTGGAAGCCTAACACGGCGTGATCTTGTGCAAAAAGCCGCTCCCGAGCTCCAGCTGGAAGTGTAAAAAGAACCAGGCTGGATAAAAAAAGAACCGGGCTGGATCAAAAAAGAACCGGGCGACCCGTTAAAATTGCTTAGCCGAGGTCCTGGAAGCCTAACACGGCGTGATCTTGTGCAAAAAGCCGCTCCCGAGCTCCAGCTGGAAGTGTAAAAAGAACCAGGCTGGATAAAAAAAAGAACCGGGCTGGATCAAAAAAGAACCGGGCGACCCGTTAAAATTGCTTAGCCGAGGTCCTGGAAGCCTAACACGGCGTGATCTTGTGCAAAAAGCCGCTCCCGAGCTCCAGCTGGAAGTGTAAAAAGAACCAGGCTGGATAAAAAAAGAACCGGGCTGGATCAAAAAAGAACCGGGCGACCCGTTAAAATTGCTTAGCCGAGGTCCTGGAAGCCTAACACGGCGTGATCTTGTGCAAAAAGCCGCTCCCGAGCTCCAGCTGGAAGTGTAAAAAGAACCAGGCTGGATAAAAAAAAGAACCGGGCTGGATCAAAAAAGAACCGGGCGACCCGTTAAAATTGCTTAGCCGAGGTCCTGGAAGCCTAACACGGCGTGATCTTGTGCAAAAAGCCGCTCCCGAGCTCCAGCTGGAAGTGTAAAAAGAACCAGGCTGGATAAAAAAAGAACCGGGCTGGATCAAAAAAGAACCGGGCGACCCGTTAAAATTGCTTAGCCGAGGTCCTGGAAGCCTAACCCGGCGTGATCTTGCCCGAAATTCGGCCTCTATACTTCCATTTTAGGTACCAGGCGCTCATAGTGTGTTGGTCCCACTAGTCAGTGTACTGGTCCCACTCGCTAGTGTACTGGTCCCCCTAGTCAGTGTACTCATCCAGTTACCCCCCGTTTTCCAAAACACCATCGGCACGTATAAGGGGGGGACTCCTGAGAGAGATGAGGTATATGGCAGCGCAACACCAATCCGCTCCGCGCTGGTTCCCATGTCGGCTACGGATGAATAAAACCAGCCTGTCCCCCCTGGAGCTCACGAGACACGGAATTTTTTCTAAGTGCCAACGGCTCTTCCGAGCAAACGTGTCCGCTCCGGCTGGTTCCCCCGTCGGCCTCGAATGACGAAAAATGCCGGTCTCCGCCCGGAGCTCATGACAAACGAAAAATTTTCTAAGTGCCAACGGCACTAGCGAGCGAATGTGTCCGCTCGGCGCTGGTTCCCGGGTCGAACCCGGAAGACGAAAAACGCCGGTCCTCGCCCGGAGCTCATGACAAACGAAAAATTTTCTAAGTGCCAACGGCACTAGCGAGCGAATGTGTCCGCTCGGCGCTGGTTCCCGGGTCGAACCCGGAAGACGAAAAACGCCGGTCTCCGCCCGGAGCTCATGACAAACGAAAAATTTTCTAAGTGCCAACGGCACTAGCGAGCGAATGTGTCCGCTCGGCGCTGGTTCCCGGGTCGAACCCGGAAGACGAAAAACGCCGCTCTCCGCCCGGAGCTCATGACAAACGAAAAATTTTCTAAGTGCCAACGGCACTAGCGAGCGAATGTGTCCGCTCGGCGCTGGTTCCCGGGTCGAACCCGGAAGACGAAAAACGCCGGTCTCCGCCCGGAGCTCATGACAAACGAAAAATTTTCTAAGTGCCAACGGCACTAGCGAGCGAATGTGTCCGCTCGGCGCTGGTTCCCGGGTCGAACCCGGAAGACGAAAAACGCCGCTCTCCGCCCGGAGCTCATGACAAACGAAAAATTTTCTAAGTGCCAACGGCACTAGCGAGCGAATGTGTCCGCTCGGCGCTGGTTCCCGGGTCGAACCCGGAAGACGAAAAACGCCGCTCTCCGCCCGGAGCTCATGACAAACGAAAAATTTTCTAAGTGCCAACGGCACTAGCGAGCGAATGTGTCCGCTCGGCGCTGGTTCCCGGGTCGAACCCGGAAGACGAAAAACGCCGCTCTCCGCCCGGAGCTCATGACAAACGAAAAATTTTCTAAGTGCCAACGGCACTAGCGAGCGAATGTGTCCGCTCGGCGCTGGTTCCCGGGTCGAACCCGGAAGACGAAAAACGCCGGTCCTCGCCCGGAGCTCATGACAAACGAAAAATTTTCTAAGTGCCAACGGCACTAGCGAGCGAATGTGTCCGCTCGGCGCTGGTTCCCGGGTCGAACCCGGAAGACGAAAAACGCCGCTCTCCGCCCGGAGCTCATGACAAACGAAAAATTTTCTAAGTGCCAACGGCACTAGCGAGCGAATGTGTCCGCTCGGCGCTGGTTCCCGGGTCGAACCCGGAAGACGAAAAACGCCGGTCCTCGCCCGGAGCTCATGACAAACGAAAAATTTTCTAAGTGCCAACGGCACTAGCGAGCGAATGTGTCCGCTCGGCGCTGGTTCCCGGGTCGAACCCGGAAGACGAAAAACGCCGCTCTCCGCCCGGAGCTCATGACAAACGAAAAATTTTCTAAGTGCCAACGGCACTAGCGAGCGAATGTGTCCGCTCGGCGCTGGTTCCCGGGTCGAACCCGGAAGACGAAAAACGCCGGTCTCCGCCCGGAGCTCATGACAAACGAAAAATTTTCTAAGTGCCAACGGCACTAGCGAGCGAATGTGTCCGCTCGGCGCTGGTTCCCGGGTCGAACCCGGAAGACGAAAAACGCCGCTCTCCGCCCGGAGCTCATGACAAACGAAAAATTTTCTAAGTGCCAACGGCACTAGCGAGCGAATGTGTCCGCTCGGCGCTGGTTCCCGGGTCGAACCCGGAAGACGAAAAACGCCGGTCTCCGCCCGGAGCTCATGACAAACGAAAAATTTTCTAAGTGCCAACGGCACTAGCGAGCGAATGTGTCCGCTCGGCGCTGGTTCCCGGGTCGAACCCGGAAGACGAAAAACGCCGCTCTCCGCCCGGAGCTCATGACAAACGAAAAATTTTCTAAGTGCCAACGGCACTTGCGAGCGAATGTGTCCGCTCGGCGCTGGTTCCCGGGTCGAACCCGGAAGACGAAAAACGCCGGTCCTCGCCTGGAGGTCCCAGCAAAATCAGCGAAAAAACGACTAAGTGTCAACTTTCAAAAAAACGACTAAGTGTCAACTTTCGAAAAAACGGCTAAGTGTCGACTTTCGAAAAAACGGCTAAGTGTCGCCTTTCGAAAAAACGACTAAGTGTCGCCTCTCTGAAAAAACGACTAAGTGCCCACGGCTCTGCGGGGCTTGTGAGTCCGCCCCGCGCCGGTTCGGCGGTCGGCCTCAAAAAGCGAAAAATCAGCCTCTTTCCCTGGAGCTCACCAAAAATTTGTCGAAATTTTTCTAAGTTCTCCTCGAGGTACCAGGGGGTGAGGTACCCGGGCTAAGGTGCAGTACCTTTTTTGGTCTTCAGGTGCGCCAGAGTACAATGAAATGGTCCCAGTAGTCAGTGTACTCATCGACTTTCCCCCCGTTTTCCAAAGCACCTCGTTTACGAGTATGGAGGAGATGGTGCTGGTCTCCCCACGGCGTCGGACACGCCGTCCTCGACAGCACAAGGTCGGATAGAAGACCTGGAAAGCGCCGTGGCACGCGCTGGAGGTGGGCACTTTGGCGAAAAAACGACTAAGTGTCAACTTTCGAAAAAACGGCTAAGTGTCAACTTTCGAAAAAACGGCTAAGTGTCAACTTTCGAAAAAACGACTAAGTGTCACCTCTCTGAAAAAATGGCAAAGTGTCGCCTCTCTGAAAATGTTCTAAGTGCCCACGGCTCTGCGGGCTCGTGCATCCGAGCCGCGCCGGTTCTGCAACCGGCCTAGAATGACGAAAAATAACGGTCTCCTCCTGGAGCTCACAGCCAATTGTGGCGAAAAAGTGGCAAAGTGCCCACGGCTCTGCGGGCTCGTGCATCCGACCCGCGCCGGTTCTGCAGCCGGCCTAGAATGACGAAAAATAACGGTCTCCTCCTGGAGCTCACAGCCAACTTGGCAAAAAGTTTCTAAGTGCCCACGGCCCTGCCGAGCTTTGGCGTCCGCTCAGCGCCGGTTCCGCAGTCGGCCTCGAATGACGAAAAATAACGGTCTCCTCCTGGAGCTCACAGCCAATTGTGGCGAAAAAGTGGCAAAGTGCCCACGGCTCTGCGGGCTCGTGCATCCGACCCGCGCCGGTTCCGCAGTCGGCCTCGAATGACGAAAAATAACGGTCTCCTCCTGGAGCTCACAGCCAACTTGGCAAAAAGTTTCTAAGTGCCCACGGCCCTGCCGAGCTTTGGCGTCCGCCCAGCGCCGGTTCCGCAGTCGGCCTCGAATGACGAAAAATAACGGTCTCCTCCTGGAGCTCACAGCCAACTTGGCAAAAAGTTTCTAAGTGCCCACGGCCCTGCCGAGCTTTGGCGTCCGCCCAGCGCCGGTTCCGCAGTCGGCCTCGAATGACGAAAAATAACGGTCTCCTCCTGGAGCTCACAGCCAACTTGGCAAAAAGTTTCTAAGTGCCCACGGCCCTGCCGAGCTTTGGCGTCCGCCCAGCGCCGGTTCCGCAGTCGGCCTCGAATGACGAAAAAAGACGGTCTCCTCCTGGAGCTCACAGCCAACTTGGCAAAAAGTTTCTAAGTGCCCACGGCCCTGCCGAGCTTTGGCGTCCGCCCAGCGCCGGTTCCGCAGTCGGCCTCGAATGACGAAAAATAACGGTCTCCTCCTGGAGCTCACAGCCAACTTGGCAAAAAGTTTCTAAGTGTCACATCTCTGAAAAAACGGCTAAGTGTCGACTTTCGAAAAAACGGCAAAGTGTCACATCTCTGAAAAAACGGCTAAGTGTCGACTTTCGAAAAAACGGCTAAGTGTCAACTTTCGAAAAAACGGCTAAGTGTCGCCTCTCTGAAAAAACGGCAAAGTGTCAACTTTCGAAAAAACGACAGAGTGTCGCCTCTCTGAAAAAACGACTAAGTGTCGACTCTGAGAAAATGGCAAAGTGCCCACGGCTCTGCGGGCTCGTGCATCCGACCCGCGCCGGTTCCCCAGCCGGCCTGAAATAAGGCAAAACCAGCCTCTCCGCCTGGAGCTCAGAGCCAACTTGGCGAATATTTTCTAAGTGCCCACGGCTCTGCGTGGCTACGGCGTCTGCCCAGCGCCGGTTCCTGGGTCGAACCCCGAGGACGAGGAATGCCGGTCTCCGCCTGGAGGTCCCAGCTTAATCGGCGAAAATTTTCTAAGTGCCCACGGCTCTGCCGGGCTCGTGCATCCGACCCGCGCCGGTTCCCCAGCCGGCCTGAAATAAGGCAAAACCAGGCTCTCCCCCTGGAGCTCAGAGCCAATTGTGGCGAAAAAACGACTAAGTGTCAACTTTCGAAAAAACGACTAAGTGTCAACTTTCCAAAAAAACGGCTAAGTGTCGACTTTCGAAAAAACGGCTAAGTGTCAACTTTCGAAAAAACGACTAAGTGTCGCCTCTGAAAAAACGACTAAGTGTCGCCTCTCTGAAAAAACGACTAAGTGCCCACGGCTCTGCGGGGCTTGTGAGTCCGCCCCGCGCCGGTTCGGCGGTCGGCCTCAAAAAGCGAAAAATCAGCCTCTCTCCCTGGAGCTCACCAAAAATTTGTCGAAATTTTTCTAAGTTCTCCTCGAGGTACCAGGGGGTGAGGTACCCGGGCTAAGGTGCAGTACCTTTTTTGGTCTTCAGGTGCGCCAGAGTACAATGAAATGGTCCCAGTAGTCAGTGTACTCATCGACTTTCCCCCCGTTTTCCAAAGCACCCCGTTTACGAGTATGGAGGAGATGGTGCTGGTCTCCCCACGGCGTCGGACACGCCGTCCTCGACAGCACAAGGTCGGATAGAAGACCTGAAAAGCGCCGTGGCACGCGCTGGAGGTGTCACTGTGGCGAAAAAGTGACTAAGTGTCAACTTTCGAAAAAACGGCTAAGTGTCAACTTTCGAAAAAACGGCTAAGTGTCAACTTTCGAAAAAACGGCTAAGTGTCAACTTTCGAAAAAACGACTAAGTGTCGCCTCTCTGAAAAAACGGCAAAGTGTCAACTTTCGAAAAAACGACTAAGTGTCAACTTTCGAAAAAACGACTAAGTGTCACCTCTCTGAAAAAATGGCAAAGTGTCAACTGCGAATGTGGTGGTGCATGGAAGGAAGTGGAGGACGGCCGCCTCCTTAAACACAGGCCGAAGAGGAGCGTCAGGGCCGGCTCCTTAAACACGGACCGAGTGTCGCCCTTAACACAGACCAAGCGGAGGACGGCCGCCTCCCTAAATACAGGCCGAACCGGAGCGCGAGGGCCGCTCCTTAAACACGGACCGAGTGTCGCCCTTAACACAGACCAAGGGGAGGACGGCCGCCTCCTTAAACACAGGCCGGAGAGGAGCGTCAGGGCCAGGCTCCTCAAACATGGACCGAGTGTCGCCCTTAACACAGACCAACGGGAGGACGGCCGCCTCCTTAAACACAGGCCGGAGAGGAGCGTCAGGGCCAGGCTCCTCAAACATGGACCGAGTGTCGCCCTTAACACAGACCAACGGGAGGACGGCCGCCTCCTTAAACACAGGCCGGAGAGGAGCGTCAGGGCCAGGCTCCTCAAACATGGACCGAGTGTCGCCCTTAACACAGACCAAGGGGAGGACGGCCGCCTCCTTAAACACAGGCCGGAGAGGAGCGTCAGGGCCAGGCTCCTCAAACATGGACCGAGTGTCGCCCTTAACACAGACCAAGCGGAGGACGGCCGCCTCCCTAAATACAGGCCGAACCGGAGCGCGAGTGTCGCTCCTTAAACACGGACCGAGTGGAGGACGGCCGCCTCCTTAAACACAGGCCGAACAAAATGACACAAAGTGTCAACTGCGAATGTTGTCCATCCAAGGAAGGAGCGTGATGCCCGGCCGGCTCCTTAAACACAGGCCGAGAGTCGCCCCGGACGGTCCGCCTCGCGGCGCCCGTCTGCTCGGATAAAATGACACAAAGTGTCAACTACGAATGTTGTCCATCCAAGGAGGGAGCGTGATGCCCGGCCGGCTCCGAAAACACAGGCCGAGAGTCGCCCCGGACGGTCCGCCTCGCGGCGCCCGTCTGCTCGGATAAAATGACACAAAGTGTCAACTGCGAATGTTGTCCATCCAAGGAAGGAGCGTGATGCCCGGCCGGCTCCTTAAACACAGGCCGAGAGTCGCCCCGGACGGTCCGCCTCGCGGCGCCCGCCCGCTCGGATAAAATGACACAAAGTGTCAACTACGAATGTTGTCCATCCAAGGAGGGAGCTTGAGGCCCGGCCGGCTCCGAAAACACAGGCCGAGAGTCGCCCCGGACGGTCCGCCTCTCGAGGCGCCCGCCCGCTCGGATAAAATGACACAAAGTGTCAACTACGAATGTTGTCCATCCAAGGAGGGAGCGTGATGCCCGGCCGGCTCCGAAAACACAGGCCGAGAGTCGCCCCGGACGGTCCGCCTCTCGAGGCGCCCGTCTGCTCGGATAAAATGACACAAAGTGTCAACTGCGTCTGCTCGGATAAAATGACACAAAGTGTCAACTGCGAATGTTGTCCATCCAAGGAAGGAGCGTGATGCCCGGCCGGCTCCTTAAACACAGGCCGAGAGTCGCCCCGGACGGTCCGCCTCGCGGCGCCCGCCCGCTCGGATAAAATGACACAAAGTGTCAACTACGAATGTTGTCCATCCAAGGAGGGAGCTTGAGGCCCGGCCGGCTCCGAAAACACAGGCCGAGAGTCGCCCCGGACGGTCCGCCTCTCGAGGCGCCCGCCCGCTCGGATAAAATGACACAAAGTGTCAACTACGAATGTTGTCCATCCAAGGAGGGAGCGTGATGCCCGGCCGGCTCCGAAAACACAGGCCGAGAGTCGCCCCGGACGGTCCGCCTCTCGAGGCGCCCGTCTGCTCGGATAAAATGACACAAAGTGTCAACTGCGAATGTTGTCCATCCAAGGAAGGAGCGTGATGCCCGGCCGGCTCCTTAAACACAGGCCGAGAGTCGCCCCGGACGGTCCGCCTCGCGGCGCCCGCCCGCTCGGATAAAATGACACAAAGTGTCAACTACGAATGTTGTCCATCCAAGGAGGGAGCTTGAGGCCCGGCCGGCTCCGAAAACACAGGCCGAGAGTCGCCCCGGACGGTCCGCCTCTCGAGGCGCCCGCCCGCTCGGATAAAATGACACAAAGTGTCAACTACGAATGTTGTCCATCCAAGGAGGGAGCGTGATGCCCGGCCGGCTCCGAAAACACAGGCCGAGAGTCGCCCCGGACGGTCCGCCTCGCGGCGCCCGCCCGCTCGGATAAAATGACACAAAGTGTCAACTACGAATGTTGTCCATCCAAGGAGGGAGCGTGAGGCCCGGCCGGCTCCGAAAACACAGGCCGAGAGTCGCCCCGGACGGTCCGCCTCTCGAGGCGCCCGCCCGCTCGGATAAAATGACACAAAGTGTCAACTACGAATGTTGTCCATCCAAGGAGGGAGCGTGATGCCCGGCCGGCTCCGAAAACACAGGCCGAGATTCGACCCCGGACGGGCCGTCTTCTCCCGGCGCCCGCCCGCGTACGCCCCCCATCCCCGGTCGCCCGTCTGCTCCCGGCGGGCCTCCGAGTACCCCCTCACCCAACTGACCGACTGGCACTCATGACCCGCCTTGGTAGGGCCTCCATCGGCCTCGGCTCGTCCGACGTCGGGTGGACGGTTCCTACCCACTGCGGGTCGCACTCTAGCGCCCCGGCCGCCGCGTGAGCGTGCGCTCCCCGCGCCGCCCCGCAGGCCCCGGCGCGACCGTACTGCGGCGAGACCGAGACGACCCGGTTTGGCATCCATCCCACCTAG
>NC_141201.1:16187818-16205318 GCF_054491065.1 Syngnathus leptorhynchus | reverse complement strand
ATCCACTCCTGGTACCTAAAAATTTCCTCCGCGGCGGGCTGGGGGCCTAATCTTTCTCCGGGCCGGGCGGCAGGCACTTTCCCCGGACACCAAACCAAGGGGTCGGCCCCTAACCGCCGGTGCAAAAAAAAATCCACTCCTGGTACCTAAAATTTTCCTATGCGGCGGGCTGGGGACTATAACCTTCTTCTTCCCGCCCCACCACCATCAATGTCGGCCACCACCACCAGACCGCCTCCCCCAGACTTCCAGAAGCGAAGCCGGTCCCCAAGCACCAACCCCGACCGCCACCGAGGCACCCGCCGAAGGCGGGTGCCGAGTTCACCGGCCCCAAGCGACAACCGGTCACCGAGGCACCCGCCGAAGGCGGGTGCCGAGTTCACCGGCCCCAAGCGACAACCGGTCACCGAGGCACCCGCCGAAGGCGGGTGCCGAGTTCACCGGCCCCAAGCGACAACCGGTCACCGAGGCACCCGCCGAAGGCGGGTGCCGAGTTCACTGGCCCCAAGCGACAACCGGTCACCGAGGCACCCGCCGAAGGCGGGTGCCGAGTTCACTGGCCCCAAGCGACAACCGGTCACCGAGGCACCCGCCGAAGGCGGGTGCCGAGTTCACTGGCCCCAAGCGACGGCGGTCACCGAGGCACCCGCCGGAGGCGGGTGCCGAGTTCACTGGCCCCGAGCACCAGCGGTCAGCCACGGAGGGTGCTGGATCATCCATACTTCCATAGCTCCAGAGCTCCATAGCCCCGGAGCTCCATAGCCCCGGAGCTCCATAGCCCCGGAGCTCCATAGCCCCGGAGCTCCATAGCTCCATAGCCCCGGAGCTCCATAGCCCCGGAGCTCCATAGCTCCATAGCCCCGGAGCTCCATAGCCCCGGAGCTCCATAGCCCCGGAGCTCCATAGCTCCATAGCCCCGGAGCTCCATAGCCCCGGAGCTCCATAGCCCCGGAGCTCCATAGCTCCATAGCCCCGGAGCTCCATAGCCCCGGAGCTCCATAGCTCCATAGCCCCGGAGCTCCATAGCCCCGGAGCTCCATAGCCCCGGAGCTCCATAGCTCCATAGCCCCGGAGCTCCATAGCCCCGGAGCTCCATAGCTCCATAGCCCCGGAGCTCCATAGCCCCGGAGCTCCATAGCCCCGGAGCTCCATAGCTCCATAGCCCCGGAGCTCCATAGCCCCGGAGCTCCATAGCCCCGGAGCTCCATAGCTCCATAGCCCCGGAGCTCCATAGCCCCGGAGCTCCATAGCCCCGGAGCTCCATAGCTCCATAGCACCAGAGCTCCAGAGCTCCATAGCACCAGAGCTCCATAGCTCCATAGCACCAGAGCTCCATAGCTCCAGAGCTCCATAGCTCCAGCCTGGGTGGCTGGTGGCTCCATAGCTCCATACTTCCATAGCTCTAAGTCAGAGAGTTGGCGAAAATTGCACTAAGTGCGAAAGCCCATTCATTTACAACGGCGTGTCCACAAGGCGGCGACATTTCCCCGTTACCGGTGGCTGCGCGGCGGGAGAGTGACAGAGCTCATCCGAGCGGCTGGAACTCTGCGCCGGCGTGGTCGAGCGTGAGGCCTCGGCACTTTGGCCGCCTGGTACCTAAACACTTCCATTGATCCAGCCACGGAGGGTGCTGGCTGGTGGCTCCATACCTCCATAGCTCCATACCTCCAGAGCTCCAGAGCTCCATAGCACCAGAGCTCCATAGCTCCATAGCACCAGAGCTCCATAGCACCAGAGCTCCATAGCTCCATAGCACCAGAGCTCCATAGCTCCATAGCACCAGAGCTCCATAGCTCCATAGCACCAGAGCTCCATAGCACCAGAGCTCCATAGCTCCATAGCACCAGAGCTCCATAGCTCCATAGCACCAGCTCCATAGCTCCATAGCACCAGAGCTCCATAGCTCCATAGCACCAGAGCTCCATAGCTCCATAGCACCAGAGCTCCATAGCTCCATAGCACCAGAGCTCCATAGCTCCATAGCACCAGAGCTCCATAGCTCCATAGCTCCAGGGCTCCATAGCTCCAGGGCTCCAGGGCTCCATAGCTCCAGGGCTCCATAGCTCCAGGGCTCCAGGGCTCCATAGCTCCATACCTCCAGAGCTCCATAGCTCCATACTTCCAGAGCTCCATAGCTCCATAGCACCAGAGCTCCATAGCTCCAGAGCTCCATAGCTCCAGCCTGGGTGGCTGGTGGCTCCATAGCTCCATACTTCCATAGCTCTAAGTCAGAGAGTTGGCGAAAATTGCACTAAGTGCGAAAGCCCATTCATTTACAACGGCGTGTCCACAAGGCGGCGACATTTCCCCGTTACCGGTGGCTGCGCGGCGGGAGAGTGACAGAGCTCATCCGAGCGGCTGGAACTCTGCGCCGGCGTGGTCGAGCGTGAGGCCTCGGCACTTTGGCCGCCTGGTACCTAAACACTTCCATTGATCCAGCCACGGAGGGTGCTGGCTGGTGGCTCCATACCTCCATAGCTCCATAGCACCAGAGCTCCATAGCTCCATAGCACCAGAGCTCCATAGCTCCATAGCACCAGAGCTCCATAGCTCCATAGCACCAGAGCTCCATAGCTCCATAGCACCAGAGCTCCATACTTCCAGAGCTCCATAGCTCCATAGCTCCATAGCACCAGAGCTCCATAGCTCCATAGCACCAGAGCTCCATAGCTCCATAGCACCAGAGCTCCATAGCTCCATAGCACCAGAGCTCCATAGCTCCATAGCTCCAGGGCTCCATAGCTCCAGGGCTCCATAGCTCCATAGCTCCAGGGCTCCATAGCTCCATACCTCCAGAGCTCCATAGCTCCAGCCTGGGTGGCTGGTGGCTCCATAGCTCCATACTTCCATAGCTCCAGTCAGAGAGTTGGCGAAAATTGCACTAAGTGCGAAAGCCCATTCATTTACAACGGCGTGTCCGCCAGGCGGCGACATTTCCCCGTTACCGGTGGCTGCGCGGCGGGTGAGTGACAGAGCTTATCCGAGCGGCTGGAACTCTGCGCCGGCGTGGTCGAGCGTGAGGCCTCGGCCCTTTGGCTGCCTGGTACCTAAAACACTTCCATTGATCCAGCCACGGAGGGTGCTGGCTGGTGGCTCCATACCTCCAGAGCTCCATAGCTCCAGAGCTCCATAGCACCAGAGCTCCATAGCTCCATAGCACCAGAGCTCCATAGCACCAGAGCTCCATAGCACCAGAGCTCCATAGCTCCATAGCACCAGAGCTCCATAGCTCCATAGCACCAGAGCTCCATAGCTCCATAGCACCAGAGCTCCATAGCTCCATAGCACCAGAGCTCCATAGCTCCATAGCACCAGAGCTCCATAGCTCCATAGCTCCAGGGCTCCATAGCTCCATAGCTCCAGGGCTCCATAGCTCCAGGGCTCCAGGGCTCCATAGCTCCAGGGCTCCAGGGCTCCATAGCTCCAGGGCTCCATAGCTCCAGGGCTCCAGGGCTCCATAGCTCCATACCTCCAGAGCTCCATAGCTCCATACTTCCAGAGCTCCATAGCTCCATAGCACCATAGCTCCATAGCTCCAGAGCTCCATAGCTCCAGCCTGGGTGGCTGGTGGCTCCATAGCTCCATACTTCCATAGCTCTAAGTCAGAGAGTTGGCGAAAATTGCACTAAGTGCGAAAGCCCATTCATTTACAACGGCGTGTCCACAAGGCGGCGACATTTCCCCGTTACCGGTGGCTTCGCGGCGGGAGAGTGACAGAGCTCATCCGAGCGGCTGGAACTCTGCGCCGGCGTGGTCGAGCGTGAGGCCTCGGCACTTTGGCCGCCTGGTACCTAAACACTTCCATTGATCCAGCCACGGAGGGTGCTGGCTGGTGGCTCCATACCTCCATAGCTCCATACCTCCAGAGCTCCAGAGCTCCATAGCACCAGAGCTCCATAGCACCAGAGCTCCATAGCTCCATAGCACCAGAGCTCCATAGCTCCATAGCACCAGAGCTCCATAGCTCCATAGCACCAGAGCTCCATAGCTCCATAGCACCAGAGCTCCATAGCTCCATAGCTCCAGGGCTCCATAGCTCCAGGGCTCCAGGGCTCCATAGCTCCATACCTCCAGAGCTCCATAGCTCCATACTTCCAGAGCTCCATAGCTCCATAGCACCAGAGCTCCATAGCTCCATAGCACCAGAGCTCCATAGCTCCATAGCACCAGAGCTCCATAGCTCCATAGCACCAGTGCTCCATAGCTCCATAGCACCAGAGCTCCATAGCTCCATAGCACCAGAGCTCCATAGCTCCATAGCACCAGAGCTCCATAGCTCCATAGCACCAGAGCTCCATAGCTCCATAGCACCAGAGCTCCATAGCTCCATAGCACCAGAGCTCCATAGCTCCATAGCTCCAGGGCTCCATAGCTCCAGGGCTCCATAGCTCCATAGCTCCAGGGCTCCATAGCTCCATACCTCCAGAGCTCCATAGCTCCAGCCTGGGTGGCTGGTGGCTCCATAGCTCCATACTTCCATAGCTCCAGTCAGAGAGTTGGCGAAAATTGCACTAAGTGCGAAAGCCCATTCATTTACAACGGCGTGTCCGCCAGGCGGCGACATTTCCCCGTTACCGGTGGCTGCGTGGCGGGTGAGTGACAGAGCTTATCCGAGCGGCTGGAACTCTGCGCCGGCGTGGTCGAGCGTGAGGCCCCGGCCCTTTGGCTGCCTGGTACCTAAAACACTTCCATTGATCCAGCCACGGAGGGTGCTGGCTGGTGGCTCCATAGCTCCATAGCTCCATAGCACCAGAGCTCCATAGCTCCATAGCACCAGAGCTCCATAGCTCCATAGCACCAGAGCTCCATAGCTCCATAGCACCAGAGCTCCATAGCTCCATAGCACCAGAGCTCCATAGCTCCATAGCACCAGAGCTCCATAGCTCCATAGCACCAGAGCTCCATAGCTCCATAGCACCAGAGCTCCATAGCTCCATAGCACCAGAGCTCCATAGCTCCATAGCACCAGAGCTCCATAGCTCCATAGCACCAGAGCTCCATAGCTCCATAGCACCAGAGCTCCATAGCTCCATAGCACCAGAGCTCCATAGCTCCATAGCACCAGAGCTCCATAGCTCCATAGCACCAGAGCTCCATAGCTCCATAGCTCCAGGGCTCCATAGCTCCATAGCTCCAGGGCTCCATAGCTCCAGGGCTCCAGGGCTCCATAGCTCCAGGGCTCCATAGCTCCAGGGCTCCAGGGCTCCATAGCTCCATACCTCCAGAGCTCCATACCTCCAGAGCTCCAGAGCTCCATAGCACCAGAGCTCCATGGCTTCAGAGCTCCATAGCACCATAGCTCCATACCTCCAGAGCTCCAGGGCTCCATAGCTCCATAGCTCCATAGCTCCATACCTCCAGAGCTCCATAGCACCAGAGCTCCATGGCTCCATAGCTCCAGCCTGGGTGGCTGGTGGCTCCATAGCTCCATACTTCCATAGCTCCAGTCAGAGAGTTGGCGAAAATTGCACTAAGTGCGAAAGCCCATTCATTTACAACGGCGTGTCCGCCAGGCGGCGACATTTCCCCGTTACCGGTGGCTGCGCGGCGGGTGAGTGACAGAGCTTATCCGAGCGGCTGGAACTCTGCGCCGGCGTGGTCGAGCGGCTGGCCTCGGTAGTTGAGGTACCAGGGGTGGGGCGGGGAGCTCCAGGCGGGTCTTGTGAGAGAGTGAAGCCGAGCGGCTGGAACTCTCGGCCGGCCTGGTCGAGCGGCTGGCCTCGGTAGTTGAGGTACCAGGGGCGGGCTGGGGAGCTCCAGGCGGGGCTTGTGAGAGAGTGAAGCCGAGCGGCTGGAACTCTGGGCCGGCCTGGTCGAGCGGCTGGCCTCGGTAGTTGAGGTACCAGGGGCGGGCTGGGGAGCTCCAGGCGGGGCTTGTGAGAGAGTGTAGCCGAGCGGCTGGAACTCTGGGCCGGCGTGGTTGAGCAGCATGCCCGCGGAGGTGGCTCTTCCATAGGCAGGGAGGGTGCTGGAGCTCCACACTTCCATAGGCAGGGAGGGTGCTGGAGCTCCACACTTCCATAGGCAGGGAGGGTGCTGGAGCTCCACACTTCCATAGGCAGGGAGGGTGCTGGAGCTCCACACTTCCATAGGCAGGGAGGGTGCTGGAGCTCCACACTTCCATAGGCAGGGAGGGTGCTGGAGCTCCACACTTCCATAGGCAGGGAGGGTGCTGGAGCTCCACACTTCCATAGGCAGGGAGGGTGCTGGAGCTCCACACTTCCATAGGCAGGGAGGGTGCTGGAGCTCCACACTTCCATAGGCAGGGAGGGTGCTGGAGCTCCACACTTCCATAGGCAGGGAGGGTGCTGGAGCTCCACACTTCCATAGGCAGGGAGGGTGCTGGAGCTCCACACTTCCATAGGCAGGGAGGGTGCTGGAGCTCCACACTTCCATAGGCAGGGAGGGTGCTGGAGCTCCACACTTCCATAGGCAGGGAGGGTGCTGGAGCTCCACACTTCCATAGGCAGGGAGGGTGCTGGAGCTCCACACTTCCATAGGCAGGGAGGGTGCTGGAGCTCCACACTTCCATAGGCAGGGAGGGTGCTGGAGCTCCACACTTCCATAGGCAGGGAGGGTGCTGGAGCTCCACACTTCCATAGGCAGGGAGGGTGCTGGAGCTCCACACTTCCATAGGCAGGGAGGGTGCTGGAGCTCCACACTTCCATAGGCAGGGAGGGTGCTGGAGCTCCACACTTCCATAGGCAGGGAGGGTGCTGGAGCTCCACACTTCCATAGGCAGGGAGGGTGCTGGAGCTCCACACTTCCATAGGCAGGGAGGGTGCTGGAGCTCCACACTTCCATAGGCAGGGAGGGTGCTGGAGCTCCACACTTCCATAGGCAGGGAGGGTGCTGGAGCTCCACACTTCCATAGGCAGGGAGGGTGCTGGAGCTCCACACTTCCATAGGCAGGGAGGGTGCTGGAGCTCCACACTTCCATAGGCAGGGAGGGTGCTGGAGCTCCACACTTCCATAGGCAGGGAGGGTGCTGGAGCTCCACACTTCCATAGGCAGGGAGGGTGCTGGAGCTCCACACTTCCATAGGCAGGGAGGGTGCTGGAGCTCCACACTTCCATAGGCAGGGAGGGTGCTGGAGCTCCACACTTCCATAGGCAGGGAGGGTGCTGGAGCTCCACACTTCCATAGGCAGGGAGGGTGCTGGAGCTCCACACTTCCATAGGCAGGGAGGGTGCTGGAGCTCCACACTTCCATAGGCAGGGAGGGTGCTGGAGCTCCACACTTCCATAGGCAGGGAGGGTGCTGGAGCTCCACACTTCCATAGGCAGGGAGGGTGCTGGAGCTCCACACTTCCATAGGCAGGGAGGGTGCTGGAGCTCCACACTTCCATAGGCAGGGAGGGTGCTGGAGCTCCACACTTCCATAGGCAGGGAGGGTGCTGGAGCTCCACACTTCCATAGGCAGGGAGGGTGCTGGAGCTCCACACTTCCATAGGCAGGGAGGGTGCTGGAGCTCCACACTTCCATAGGCAGGGAGGGTGCTGGAGCTCCACACTTCCATAGGCAGGGAGGGTGCTGGAGCTCCACACTTCCATAGGCAGGGAGGGTGCTGGAGCTCCACACTTCCATAGGCAGGGAGGGTGCTGGAGCTCCACACTTCCATAGGCAGGGAGGGTGCTGGAGCTCCACACTTCCATAGGCAGGGAGGGTGCTGGAGCTCCACACTTCCATAGGCAGGGAGGGTGCTGGAGCTCCACACTTCCATAGGCAGGGAGGGTGCTGGAGCTCCACACTTCCATAGGCAGGGAGGGTGCTGGAGCTCCACACTTCCATAGGCAGGGAGGGTGCTGGAGCTCCACACTTCCATAGGCAGGGAGGGTGCTGGAGCTCCACACTTCCATAGGCAGGGAGGGTGCTGGAGCTCCACACTTCCAGCCACGGAGCATGCTGGCACTTCCACCTTGCTTGCTAAGTCGGCGTGATCTTGCCCAAAAAGTCCCTCCTCACCTCCAGCTGGAAGTGGAAAAAAATCCTCCACCTGCTTGGCCGAGGTTCTGGAAGCCAGCAGCTCGCAGAATGTTGCCAAAGTTTCACTGGAAGGAAAAGAAAAGAGAAGACCGAGTGCGCATTTCACCTACCGCCGAATGTCCACAAGAGGGAAGTGTCACTCCGTCGCAGAATCTGCGCCGACGCACTCGGCACCCTTCGAATTTATGGTGCCAGTGCGGGTGTTCTGGGTGCAAAAAGGCCGCCCAAGTGGTAGAAAAAAATCAGACTCCGTCTCTTAGGTCGAAATTAATGCCAAGTTTTGAAATGCGCTGGCAGGGGTGGACCAGGGCCCGTTAGAAGTGCTTAGCCGAGGTCCTGGAAGCCTAACCCGGCGTGATCTTGTGCAAAAAGCCGCTGCTGAGCTCCAGCTGGAAGTGTAAAAAGAACCGGGCTGGATCAAAAAAAGAACCGGGCGGCCCGTTAAAATTGCTTAGCCGAGGTCCTGGAACCCTAACCCGGCGTGATCTTGTGCAAAAAGCCGCTGCTGAGCTCCAGCTGGAAGTGTAAAAAGAACCGGGCTGGTTCAAAAAAAGAACCGGGCGACCCGTTAGAAGTGCTTAGCCGAGGTCCTGGAAGCCTAACCCGGCGTGATCTTGTGCAAAAAGCCGCTGCTGAGCTCCAGCTGGAAGTGGAAAAAGAACCGGGCTGGATCAAAAAAGAACCGGGCGACCCGTTAAAATTGCTTAGCCGAGGTCCTGGAAGCCTAACACGGCGTGATCTTGTGCAAAAAGCCGCTCCCGAGCTCCAGCTGGAAGTGTAAAAAGAACCAGGCTGGATAAAAAAAAGAACCGGGCTGGATCAAAAAAGAACCGGGCGACCCGTTAAAATTGCTTCGCCGAGGTCCTGGAAGCCTAACACGGCGTGATCTTGTGCAAAAAGCCGCTCCCGAGCTCCAGCTGGAAGTGTAAAAAGAACCGGGCTGGATAAAAAAAGAACCGGGCTGGATCAAAAAAGAACCGGGCGACCCGTTAAAATTGCTTCGCCGAGGTCCTGGAAGCCTAACACGGCGTGATCTTGTGCAAAAAGCCGCTCCCGAGCTCCAGCTGGAAGTGTAAAAAGAACCAGGCTGGATAAAAAAAAGAACCGGGCTGGATCAAAAAAGAACCGGGCGACCCGTTAAAATTGCTTCGCCGAGGTCCTGGAAGCCTAACACGGCGTGATCTTGTGCAAAAAGCCGCTCCCGAGCTCCAGCTGGAAGTGTAAAAAGAACCAGGCTGGATAAAAAAAAGAACCGGGCTGGATCAAAAAAGAACCGGGCGACCCGTTAAAATTGCTTAGCCGGGGCTCTGGAAGCCTAACCCGGCGTGATCTTGTGCAAAAAGCCGCTGCTGAGCTCCAGCTGGAAGTGTAAAAAGAACCAGGCTGGATAAAAAAAAGAACCGGGCTGGATCAAAAAAGAACCGGGCGACCCGTTAAAATTGCTTAGCCGAGGTCCTGGAAGCCTAACACGGCGTGATCTTGTGCAAAAAGCCGCTCCCGAGCTCCAGCTGGAAGTGTAAAAAGAACCAGGCTGGATAAAAAAAAGAACCGGGCTGGATCAAAAAAGAACCGGGCGACCCGTTAAAATTGCTTAGCCGAGGTCCTGGAAGCCTAACACGGCGTGTTCTTGTGCAAAAAGCCGCTCCCGAGCTCCAGCTGGAAGTGTAAAAAGAACCAGGCTGGATAAAAAAAAGAACCGGGCTGGATCAAAAAAGAACCGGGCGACCCGTTAAAATTGCTTAGCCGAGGTCCTGGAAGCCTAACACGGCGTGATCTTGTGCAAAAAGCCGCTCCCGAGCTCCAGCTGGAAGTGTAAAAAGAACCAGGCTGGATAAAAAAAAGAACCGGGCTGGATCAAAAAAGAACCGGGCGACCCGTTAAAATTGCTTAGCCGAGGTCCTGGAAGCCTAACACGGCGTGTTCTTGTGCAAAAAGCCGCTCCCGAGCTCCAGCTGGAAGTGTAAAAAGAACCAGGCTGGATAAAAAAAAGAACCGGGCTGGATCAAAAAAGAACCGGGCGACCCGTTAAAATTGCTTAGCCGAGGTCCTGGAAGCCTAACCCGGCGTGATCTTGCCCGAAATTCGGCCTCTATACTTCCATTTTAGGTACCAGGCGCTCATAGTGTGTTGGTCCCACTAGTCAGTGTACTGGTCCCACTCGCTAGTGTACTGGTCCCCCTAGTCAGTGTACTCATCCAGTTACCCCCCGTTTTCCAAAACACCATCGGCACGTATAAGGGGGGGACTCCTGAGAGAGATGAGGTATATGGCAGCGCAACACCAATCCGCTCCGCGCTGGTTCCCATGTCGGCTACGGATGAATAAAACCAGCCTGTCCCCCCTGGAGCTCACGAGACACGGAATTTTTTCTAAGTGCCAACGGCTCTTCCGAGCAAACGTGTCCGCTCCGGCTGGTTCCCCCGTCGGCCTCGAATGACGAAAAATGCCGGTCTCCGCCCGGAGCTCATGACAAACGAAAAATTTTCTAAGTGCCAACGGCACTAGCGAGCGAATGTGTCCGCTCGGCGCTGGTTCCCGGGTCGAACCCGGAAGACGAAAAACGCCGGTCCTCGCCCGGAGCTCATGACAAACGAAAAATTTTCTAAGTGCCAACGGCACTAGCGAGCGAATGTGTCCGCTCGGCGCTGGTTCCCGGGTCGAACCCGGAAGACGAAAAACGCCGGTCCTCGCCCGGAGCTCATGACAAACGAAAAATTTTCTAAGTGCCAACGGCACTAGCGAGCGAATGTGTCCGCTCGGCGCTGGTTCCCGGGTCGAACCCGGAAGACGAAAAACGCCGGTCCTCGCCCGGAGCTCATGACAAACGAAAAATTTTCTAAGTGCCAACGGCACTAGCGAGCGAATGTGTCCGCTCGGTGCTGGTTCCCGGGTCGAACCCGGAAGACGAAAAACGCCGGTCTCCGCCCGGAGCTCATGACAAACGAAAAATTTTCTAAGTGCCAACGGCACTAGCGAGCGAATGTGTCCGCTCGGCGCTGGTTCCCGGGTCGAACCCGGAAGACGAAAAACGCCGGTCTCCGCCCGGAGCTCATGACAAACGAAAAATTTTCTAAGTGCCAACGGCACTAGCGAGCGAATGTGTCCGCTCGGCGCTGGTTCCCGGGTCGGACCCGGAAGACGAAAAACGCCGGTCTCCGCCCGGAGCTCATGACAAACGAAAAATTTTCTAAGTGCCAACGGCACTAGCGAGCGAATGTGTCCGCTCGGCGCTGGTTCCCGGGTCGAACCCGGAAGACGAAAAACGCCGGTCTCCGCCCGGAGCTCATGACAAACGAAAAATTTTCTAAGTGCCAACGGCACTAGCGAGCGAATGTGTCCGCTCGGCGCTGGTTCCCGGGTCGGACCCGGAAGACGAAAAACGCCGGTCTCCGCCCGGAGCTCATGACAAACGAAAAATTTTCTAAGTGCCAACGGCACTAGCGAGCGAATGTGTCCGCTCGGCGCTGGTTCCCGGGTCGAACCCGGAAGACGAAAAACGCCGGTCTCCGCCCGGAGCTCATGACAAACGAAAAATTTTCTAAGTGCCAACGGCACTAGCGAGCGAATGTGTCCGCTCGGCGCTGGTTCCCGGGTCGGACCCGGAAGACGAAAAACGCCGGTCTCCGCCCGGAGCTCATGACAAACGAAAAATTTTCTAAGTGCCAACGGCACTAGCGAGCGAATGTGTCCGCTCGGCGCTGGTTCCCGGGTCGAACCCGGAAGACGAAAAACGCCGGTCTCCGCCCGGAGCTCATGACAAACGAAAAATTTTCTAAGTGCCAACGGCACTAGCGAGCGAATGTGTCCGCTCGGCGCTGGTTCCCGGGTCGGACCCGGAAGACGAAAAACGCCGGTCTCCGCCCGGAGCTCATGACAAACGAAAAATTTTCTAAGTGCCAACGGCACTAGCGAGCGAATGTGTCCGCTCGGCGCTGGTTCCCGGGTCGGACCCGGAAGACGAAAAACGCCGGTCTCCGCCCGGAGCTCATGACAAACGAAAAATTTTCTAAGTGCCAACGGCACTAGCGAGCGAATGTGTCCGCTCGGCGCTGGTTCCCGGGTCGGACCCGGAAGACGAAAAACGCCGGTCTCCGCCCGGAGCTCATGACAAACGAAAAATTTTCTAAGTGCCAACGGCACTAGCGAGCGAATGTGTCCGCTCGGCGCTGGTTCCCGGGTCGGACCCGGAAGACGAAAAACGCCGGTCCTCGCCTGGAGGTCCCAGCAAAATCGGCGAAAAAACGACTAAGTGTCAACTTTCGAAAAAACGGCTAAGTGTCGACTTTCGAAAAAACGGCTAAGTGTCAACTTTCGAAAAAACGGCTAAGTGTCAACTTTCGAAAAAACGACTAAGTGCCCACGGCTCTGCGGGGCTTGTGAGTCCGCCCCGCGCCGGTTCGGCGGTCGGCCTCAAAAAGCAAAAAATCAGCCTCTCTCCCTGGAGCTCACCAAAAATTTGTCGAAATTTTTCTAAGTTCTCCTCGAGGTACCAGGGGGTGAGGTACCCGGGCTAAGGTGCAGTACCTTTTTTGGTCTTCAGGTGCGCCAGAGTACAATGAAATGGTCCCAGTAGTCAGTGTACTCATCGACTTTCCCCCCGTTTTCCAAAGCACCTCGTTTACGAGTATGGAGGAGATGGTGCTGGTCTCCCCACGGCGTCGGACACGCCGTCCTCGACAGCACAAGGTCGGATAGAAGACCTGGAAAGCGCCGTGGCACGCGCTGGAGGTGGGCACTTTGGCGAAAAAACGACTAAGTGTCAACTTTCGAAAAAACGACTAAGTGTCAACTTTCGAAAAAACGGCTAAGTGTCAACTTTCGAAAAAACGACTAAGTGTCACCTCTCTGAAAAAATGGCAAAGTGTCGCCTCTCTGAAAATTTTCTAAGTGCCCACGGCTCTGCGGGCTCGTGCATCCGAGCCGCGCCGGTTCTGCAACCGGCCTAGAATGACGAAAAATAACGGTCTCCTCCTGGAGCTCACAGCCAATTGTGGCGAAAAAGTGGCAAAGTGCCCACGGCTCTGCGGGCTCGTGCATCCGACCCGCGCCGGTTCTGCAGCCGGCCTAGAATGACGAAAAATAACGGTCTCCTCCTGGAGCTCACAGCCAACTTGGCAAAAAGTTTCTAAGTGCCCACGGCCCTGCCGAGCTTTGGCGTCCGCCCAGCGCCGGTTCCGCAGTCGGCCTCCAATGACGAAAAATAACGGTCTCCTCCTGGAGCTCACAGCCAACTTGGCAAAAAGTTTCTAAGTGCCCACGGCCCTGCCGAGCTTTGGCGTCCGCCCAGCGCCGGTTCCGCAGTCGGCCTCGAATGACGAAAAATAACGGTCTCCTCCTGGAGCTCACAGCCAACTTGGCAAAAAGTTTCTAAGTGCCCACGGCCCTGCCGAGCTTTGGCGTCCGCCCAGCGCCGGTTCTGCAGCCGGCCTAGAATGACGAAAAATAACGGTCTCCTCCTGGAGCTCACAGCCAACTTGGCAAAAAGTTTCTAAGTGCCCACGGCCCTGCCGAGCTTTGGCGTCCGCCCAGCGCCGGTTCCGCAGTCGGCCTCCAATGACGAAAAATAACGGTCTCCTCCTGGAGCTCACAGCCAACTTGGCAAAAAGTTTCTAAGTGCCCACGGCCCTGCCGAGCTTTGGCGTCCGCCCAGCGCCGGTTCCGCAGTCGGCCTCGAATGACGAAAAATAACGGTCTCCTCCTGGAGCTCACAGCCAACTTGGCAAAAAGTTTCTAAGTGCCCACGGCCCTGCCGAGCTTTGGCGTCCGCCCAGCGCCGGTTCCGCAGTCGGCCTCGAATGACGAAAAATAACGGTCTCCTCCTGGAGCTCACAGCCAACTTGGCAAAAAGTTTCTAAGTGCCCACGGCCCTGCCGAGCTTTGGCGTCCGCCCAGCGCCGGTTCCGCAGTCGGCCTCGAATGACGAAAAATAACGGTCTCCTCCTGGAGCTCACAGCCAACTTGGCAAAAAGTTTCTAAGTGCCCACGGCCCTGCCGAGCTTTGGCGTCCGCCCAGCGCCGGTTCCGCAGTCGGCCTAGAATGACGAAAAATAACGGTCTCCTCCTGGAGCTCACAGCCAACTTGGCAAAAAGTTTCTAAGTGTCACATCTCTGAAAAAACGGCTAAGTGTCGACTTTCGAAAAAACGGCAAAGTGTCACATCTCTGAAAAAACGGCTAAGTGTCGACTTTCGAAAAAACGGCTAAGTGTCAACTTTCGAAAAAACGGCTAAGTGTCGCCTCTCTGAAAAAACGGCAAAGTGTCAACTTTCGAAAAAACGACAGAGTGTCGCCTCTCTGAAAAAACGACTAAGTGTCGACTCTGAGAAAATGGCAAAGTGCCCACGGCTCTGCGGGCTCGTGCATCCGACCCGCGCCGGTTCCCCAGCCGGCCTGAAATAAGGCAAAACCAGCCTCTCCGCCTGGAGCTCAGAGCCAACTTCGCGAATATTTTCTAAGTGCCCACGGCTCTGCGTGGCTACGGCGTCTGCCCAGCGCCGGTTCCTGGGTCGAACCCCGAGGACCAGGAATGCCGGTCTCCGCCTGGAGGTCCCAGCTTAATCGGCGAAAATTTTCTAAGTGCCCACGGCTCTGCCGGGCTCGTGCATCCGACCCGCGCCGGTTCCCCAGCCGGCCTGAAATAAGGCAAAACCAGGCTCTCCCCCTGGAGCTCAGAGCCAATTGTGGCGAAAAAACGACTAAGTGTCAACTTTCGAAAAAACGACTAAGTGTCAACTTTCCAAAAAAACGGCTAAGTGTCGACTTTCGAAAAAACGGCTAAGTGTCAACTTTCGAAAAAACGACTAAGTGTCGCCTCTGAAAAAACGACTAAGTGTCGCCTCTCTGAAAAAACGACTAAGTGCCCACGGCTCTGGGGGGCTTGTGAGTCCGCCCCGCGCCGGTTCGGCGGTCGGCCTCAAAAAGCGAAAAATCAGCCTCTCTCCCTGGAGCTCACCAAAAATTTGTCGAAATTTTTCTAAGTTCTCCTCGAGGTACCAGGGGGTGAGGTACCCGGGCTAAGGTGCAGTACCTTTTTTGGTCTTCAGGTGCGCCAGAGTACAATGAAATGGTCCCAGTAGTCAGTGTACTCATCGACTTTCCCCCCGTTTTCCAAAGCACCCCGTTTACGAGTATGGAGGAGATGGTGCTGGTCTCCCCACGGCGTCGGACACGCCGTCCTCGACAGCACAAGGTCGGATAGAAGACCTGAAAAGCGCCGTGGCACGCGCTGGAGGTGTCACTGTGGCGAAAAAGTGACTAAGTGTCAACTTTCGAAAAAACGGCTAAGTGTCAACTTTCGAAAAAACGGCTAAGTGTCAACTTTCGAAAAAACGGCTAAGTGTCACCTCTCTGAAAAAACGGCAAAGTGTCAACTTTCGAAAAAACGACTAAGTGTCAACTTTCGAAAAAACGACTAAGTGTCACCTCTCTGAAAAAATGGCAAAGTGTCAACTGCGAATGTGGTGGTGCATGGAAGGAAGTGGAGGACGGCCGCCTCCTTAAACACAGGCCGAAAAGGAGCGTCAGGGCCGGCTCCTTAAACACGGACCGAGTGTCGCCCTTAACACAGACCAAGCGGAGGACGGCCGCCTCCCTAAATACAGGCCGAACCGGAGCGCGAGGGCCGCTCCTTAAACACGGACCGAGTGTCGCCCTTAACACAGACCAAGGGGAGGACGGCCGCCTCCTTAAACACAGGCCGGAGAGGAGCGTCAGGGCCAGGCTCCTCAAACATGGACCGAGTGTCGCCCTTAACACAGACCAAGGGGAGGACGGCCGCCTCCTTAAACACAGGCCGGAGAGGAGCGTCAGGGCCAGGCTCCTCAAACATGGACCGAGTGTCGCCCTTAACACAGACCAAGGGGAGGACGGCCGCCTCCTTAAACACAGGCCGGAGAGGAGCGTCAGGGCCAGGCTCCTCAAACATGGACCGAGTGTCGCCCTTAACACAGACCAAGGGGAGGACGGCCGCCTCCTTAAACACAGGCCGGAGAGGAGCGTCAGGGCCAGGCTCCTCAAACATGGACCGAGTGTCGCCCTTAACACAGACCAAGGGGAGGACGGCCGCCTCCTTAAACACAGGCCGGAGAGGAGCGTCAGGGCCAGGCTCCTCAAACATGGACCGAGTGTCGCCCTTAACACAGACCAAGGGGAGGACGGCCGCCTCCTTAAACACAGGCCGGAGAGGAGCGTCAGGGCCAGGCTCCTCAAACATGGACCGAGTGTCGCCCTTAACACAGACCAAGCGGAGGACGGCCGCCTCCCTAAATACAGGCCGAACCGGAGCGCGAGTGTCGCTCCTTAAACACGGACCGAGTGGAGGACGGCCGCCTCCTTAAACACAGGCCGAACAAAATGACACAAAGTGTCAACTGCGAATGTTGTCCATCCAAGGAAGGAGCGTGATGCCCGGCCGGCTCCTTAAACACAGGCCGAGAGTCGCCCCGGACGGTCCGCCTCGCGGCGCCCGCCCGCTCGGATAAAATGACACAAAGTGTCAACTACGAATGTTGTCCATCCAAGGAAGGAGCGTGATGCCCGGCCGGCTCCTTAAACACAGGCCGAGAGTCGCCCCGGACGGTCCGCCTCGCGGCGCCCGTCTGCTCGGATAAAATGACACAAAGTGTCAACTGCGAATGTTGTCCATCCAAGGAAGGAGCGTGATGCCCGGCCGGCTCCTTAAACACAGGCCGAGAGTCGCCCCGGACGGTCCGCCTCGCGGCGCCCGCCCGCTCGGATAAAATGACACAAAGTGTCAACTACGAATGTTGTCCATCCAAGGAAGGAGCGTGATGCCCGGCCGGCTCCTTAAACACAGGCCGAGAGTCGCCCCGGACGGTCCGCCTCGCGGCGCCCGTCTGCTCGGATAAAATGACACAAAGTGTCAACTACGAATGTTGTCCATCCAAGGAGGGAGCGTGATGCCCGGCCGGCTCCGAAAACACAGGCCGAGAGTCGCCCCGGACGGTCCGCCTCGCGGCGCCCGTCTGCTCGGATAAAATGACACAAAGTGTCAACTGCGAATGTTGTCCATCCAAGGAAGGAGCGTGATGCCCGGCCGGCTCCTTAAACACAGGCCGAGAGTCGCCCCGGACGGTCCGCCTCGCGGCGCCCGCCCGCTCGGATAAAATGACACAAAGTGTCAACTACGAATGTTGTCCATCCAAGGAAGGAGCGTGATGCCCGGCCGGCTCCTTAAACACAGGCCGAGAGTCGCCCCGGACGGTCGCCTCGCGGCGCCCGTCTGCTCGGATAAAATGACACAAAGTGTCAACTACGAATGTTGTCCATCCAAGGAGGGAGCGTGATGCCCGGCCGGCTCCGAAAACACAGGCCGAGAGTCGCCCCGGACGGTCCGCCTCGCGGCGCCCGTCTGCTCGGATAAAATGACACAAAGTGTCAACTGCGAATGTTGTCCATCCAAGGAAGGAGCGTGATGCCCGGCCGGCTCCTTAAACACAGGCCGAGAGTCGCCCCGGACGGTCCGCCTCGCGGCGCCCGCCCGCTCGGATAAAATGA